>NC_041394.2:210535355-210570355 GCF_900747795.2 Erpetoichthys calabaricus | reverse complement strand
TTTGATGTTTATGAATGTTTAAACTCTCAAAAGCTGGATGCGAAGTTATTGATAAAACCCATTTCAATTCAAACACCTCCAATTTCCAGTAAGGCTCTGCTTCACAATGACAATTAATAAGTCTCAGGGACAGACCCTACAAAAGGTTGGCATTGACTTGAAGCAAGATTGCTTTTCACATGGCCTACTATACATTGCATGCTGAAGAGTGAGTTCAGCGCACAGCTTGGTCATATTACAACCGGAGGGCCGAACTGACAACGTGGTATACAAAGAGATTCTTAACAAATAAGTATTTATATATTTTCCCTCAGTTTAAAAAGGTTTACTTTTCTTCTTAATAAAAATTTTAAGACAGTACTTCGCCGCTGCGAAGCGCGGGTATTTTGCTAGTTAAAAAATAAAAGGGCAAAAGCACACAAATATGAAGGATTAATACACCAAGTGTCTGTGACATTTGAAAATTGAATTTGACTCGTTAAAATTTTACTCTTTAGGAAGTTTAACCAGCTAATGATGAAAATATTAGTCTTAGAATATGTTACAAACCTAACAGAGTGATTGTCTGACTAACTAGATTTTAAAAGCATGTTGTTAGGAGGTACTTTATAAGGCAAATGGCCCAAAAGCCTCTATTCTTGCAACTCCAATTAGTTTTGCAAACTCTTTCTTATAATACATGCTTTTGTTTTGTACGAATGTCATTAAAATTACAATAAAGAAAACAATAAAAAAAAATTAAATTTTACAACAGAATGCACATTTTAAGTTATGGTGAATGTCAGGGGTTTATGCATTGCTTCACATTCTCTCTTAAAATTGCTTTTCAAATTACTCGTTTAATTATTATGTGGCCTGCAGTGGGTTGGCACCCTGCCCGGGATTGGTTCCTGCCTTGTGCCCTGTGTTGGCTGGGATTGGCTCCAGCAGACCCCCGTGACCCTGTGTTCAGATTCAGCGGGTTGGAAAATGGATGGATGGATTATTGTGGCAAAATAATCTGAAAAGGAAAATTCATGTATGCTTCCAAAACAGAATATGATTTGTTCCATAAACCTCCAAACATGGTATTAAAATATCCTTACTGAAAAAAGATGTACGGAATAATGAAATCAATGTAAAAGTAAGATGTCAGACCACTTGTGACATTTGCAGAAAAATAGGGAATGTAAACTTAGGTTATTATATTAAGAAAAGGCTGCATTTTTAAAAGATTCATTCCTCCTTCAAACCCTCCAAACTACTTCGGACACTCCTACATAAGAACATACTTTAAAAAAAAATATTTGGCACTGAAATGTAATAAAATTGTTACACCTACTCTGTAATGAAACAGCTTACATTTAAAAAGTGAAATCCAAAGTTGTTTCTTTCTCTGCAGCATTTGAGTATACTTTAACTTCACTCAGCAAATACTCAGGTGCCATTTAAAAGGTAAATCAGTAAGACAATGTCAGTAATTCATAAGCTTACTGAATACTGACAGACAGTATTAGAACAACAGAGCTAGAGTCATAGAAAAGACACTTCTTAAATCAGACATAAAATGCTCACATCCATTTGCCATTGTGTTTTCTTAAAGATGTAGGAACGTGAGATGAACAGCAACCTCTCAGTGAGTCACTCCATCAGGAACATGTTCGTTTATCTAAAACTTCTCACAAAAACTTGACTTATATGATCCTTCTTTAACGGGGTCAAAATTTTAATAAAAGACTTATTGCTAAGCAAATAAAAACCATCTTATTTTCTAAGCATGTGAATCTATTAAGACAATGTCAAAAATACCAATGCACATGAGAAAGAACATTTGTATAATTTTATGTAATGAAGCTTAGGATGCAAGTCAAGCAGATGAAACAAATGAGTTTTTGATAATTAGCTACTAAATTAAATAAGCAACGTTAAAAAAATGAAAGCTGAAAAAATAAAATAGGGAAATATGCTACCAACAGTTCTAGTATTTTAGTTTATTTCTAGATACAGATCTTAATTGCAGGATGACACAGTTCTACAATTGACAACTTCTGAATTAGAAGACATGGTGTGAATCAATGGCAACTGTTTCTCAGTACCTTAAGTTTGAAATTTTATATTAATGAGTTTAGGTAAAAAATATGAAATACTGGCATTGAGTTGGAATCCACATCAAAAACAGCATGGTTAAGATTAACACATCACTTTAGACTGGCTACTGTTAAATTATTTTGGACAGAAAAGAATTAAATTCTCAAAATAATAGAGTACGTACAGTGTATATTTAGATTTTCTGGTGCTGGATTAGTCTGATCCAGACCATCATTTTTCACTGTTTTAATTTGAATGTTTATAAACAATACTTTGCTTATAGTATTGTAATTTTAAAACCTTGACTGACTACAAAACACAGCAAAATAAAAAGTGTGTCTGTAGCAAGGTTATTATAGTTAACAAAAACTAAAATCAAAACTGAAACTATTATTAAAAAAACATTTTCGTAAACTGAAATAAAATAATTAACAAAACTGAATTGAAAAACTAAAACTAAACGAAACTATTAAAGTAGCTGGAAAGACTAACTGAAATAAAATAATAATTTACTAAACATAATTTTAGCTTTTGTTTTTGAATTAATTTTCTTGCTGTTTGTTTTTAACCCTTATAACTTTTAACTCTAAAACTGAAAGCCATCCACCACGAGCCGCCCGCACATATTCATCCAGTGAACGGAGGCTAGTGATGGAGGCCGGGTGTTCACACAGCATTTGCAGTGACACAGCGAGCTGAATACATGTGTAAAGCGTGTGGAATAGAAAGCGATTTACGTGTCGCCTTTCTTTGCACTTGTTGTATATCAAGATGTAATTCAAATGCCTGAAATTAGAATGTGCTGCTCAGCAAAAACTTTACCGTATGGACAGAAAAATCACGAGTGAGTAACGTTTCAGTTTATTTCTCAGGTGCCTGCTTTTTGTTGACCGTAATTCACCTGCCACTTCGCACTCGAAGTATACAAAGTATAGAGAAAGTATACTAATCATGAAAAAAATTCGACCTTGACATTTTGATGAATCTTGATGTTTTAGAACTCCCCGAGTCCGAAAATACCGTTTTTTGGAATTGCGTCTGCGTGTGTGTGTGTGTGCGTGCTTGTGGGGGTGTGTGTATAAACACGAGACCTCAAAAATGCAACTAAATGGATGAAATTTGCCATGTGGTTGTTACACCAGAATTGTAGATCTGTATTAACTTTTGGGCCAAATCCATTAACCGGAAGTGATACTTTACCTAAACAAATATTCAATTTTTTTTATACATGCAGCTGCAGAGTCCGATTTATTCAGCGTTACTTTTATAATAATTGTTCAATATATTATTAATTTGATTTGTTGTTGGTGGTTTTTTATTGTACATAATATAATCATTGTCTTGCGGTTTACTCCTCAAATATCCATCCCCATATCTGAGTACACGAGAAAGTCTAGGGGAGACCACTCCCGATTTTTGAAAATAAAACGGCACTGATCGAGAGACTGACAATGTCATCGTACAAGATCAGCATATTGTTGCTGACCAATCACTTTTACTTTAAAAACATCGTTTAACAATGAAGCAATGCAAACCTTATAAAATCCCTGAGTTGGCAATGTCTCTACTGAACTACAGGTAGGTGGGGGAAGCGAGTTTGTGAAGTGGTGAAAAGCTAAACATACTAATTTGTTTTTGTATTTATTCTATATTTATTAATTTATCTTTTTTAGTTCATATTCACAGCTCAAAATACCTGATATTGTGACAATAATCCAGTAGCAGAATTATGCTTTAAAATATCTGTTTTTTCAATGTTTCTCTCTCTCTCAAAACAGATAGTTGAAATATCATACTCTTTTTGTTCTTAACGTCAGCCATATCATACATATTGCATACCAGGGAGTTTTCCTGCCTTGCATCCAAACCTGCTGGGTTAGGCCCCAGGTTCCTGTGATCCTGCTCTGGATAAACAGGTTTAGATAATGTATATATTGCTCTTAATCTCAGATGCTGTCTCTGTCGTTTTTATGCCTGTCTGTACTCCTATTACCTGCTTTTGCTCTGCTCATTATGGGTTTACTGTTCTTATGGTGGGCTTCTCATGTCTCACTGCCCCTAACCTTCACACCACATGCTTGTTTTTCTTTGTTTCCCTCAATACAGCTAGATGGGGTCTGCACACTCTTTCAAGCCTAAGAGTCCTGTTCTTCCTTAACCCCTGTGAATTTCATGGTCACACCAGTCTGAACACAGTAGAAACTCTTTTCTTATTTTTTTTATGTCTTTCCAGGCCTGCAGGTTCAAAATTCTGTCTATAAATTGTTTGTGCCTGAGATGGAATCATAGATCAATATGGCTGATAGAAAATAAAGCCCAGTGTTTGAGATTTTTGAATATAATGAATGCCTTCAATATTTCAAACACATTGACGTTGGAGCGGGATATATTGTGTGCTGTAGACATTTAGAGTAAAAAACTCTCAAACCTTAAAATTCACCTAAAGTTCATTACAAGTTGGCCCATTCTGGGCAATTAAAAGAAAAGAAAAAAGTGCCAACAGTCGGCTCAGATTTGTTCAGCACAAATGACATAAAAATATTTTACAAATTATAAAATTGTGTAAAATTGTTCATATTCAGTACCTGGTTTTGATTATGCTTGTTTTTATAAAAGAAAAAAAAATAGTAAAGTGTGTTGTGTAGTGTAGCAAGCTTCCACTAACATTAAATTCATATTATATCCAAACCTGTTAAGTGTACAGTTCGGTCTCATTGTGATACAAAAACTAAATTCCACAGTAGCTCTTTAACCATACCATAATTACAAAAACTAAAACTGAAACTAATATATATGAAAATAAAATAGAAATGTCTTTGTAAAATAAAAACTAAACTAAAACTAAAAATACACGATGTAGGAAAACTAAAACTAAACTGAATTTCCAAGTAAGGTCAGAAAAAATATAGAAATAAAAACTAATATAAAAAGGCAAAACTATAATAACCTTGGTCTGTAGCTAGTCAATGTGTTAACTTGACCCAACTAAATTTAAAAAACAATGAAATGAACCATAAACATATAGATTATTGCCGGCTTTTACTTGATTTTGTTCTTTAAACATTATTAAACCTTTGTAAGCAGGTGTAGATTTTAAATATAAACACTGAATTTGCCCTTCATATATAAAGCATAAACAAACTTGAAGTTAAAGAATTGCAACACTTTTTAAAAGAAATCCACAGATGAAATGTACAAAGTCACATTTCACTTTCACTGCAAGTAATCAAGGAAGTTGAAGTCAAATGAGAAATAAAGGACACAAGTTGAAAATAAATAATAAATACCATTTTCAGAGCTTTTTTCAGTCAGCAAATTTTCATTGGAGAGTATTAATGTGAGGGTGTTACATAAAAAAGTTTGACTGCTGGTTGACTAAGACATCCCTAGTAGAATTATAACCTTTTACTTACCTCTAATCTGTGAAGACACTAGTTCTTTGTACTATCTGTGCTTATCACTTTAAGGTATCACCAGTTCCATTATTTTTTTTTTCCTGTAAAAAGACAAACAACCATCATCATCAGAATGTTCTTCTATTACATACAATATTACAACTCTTTTAGTATAAAAAGCAAATGTTCAAACCAAGTAGACGTGCTCAGTTTTGTTTTGCACTGGAGGACAGAGATATTTCGTAATGTTAACTTAGCTGATGATGACAAGATGTACTACATTTTACAGTCATTTATTGCATACAAAAAATAAGAGTTCCAGAACTGCTGTATCAACTGAACAAAGGGTTACACTTTCAATTAAAAAACCTCTGCAAAATGAACAATTTTAAAATGTAGTTTCCTCCACTGTAAAAGCAATTATACTGTTGTATTATAAATTACAACAACGCTGTGGGAGGCATATGCTAATGTTACCTACAACCCAGATGTCATATATAAATGGCCTGAATGCAGGCAATTGGCATATTTAAATGTATTAAGTGCAGCATCTAGTGTATTTAAAAATATTAATCCATGAAAGTGCCACAATACAATTCTTTTTAACCTAACCTTCCATTGTCTTTGCTATTCAGAACACTAAATGTAGTGAATTTGCAAGGTAAAAATCTGGCATAAATTAGACCATTTCAAGTGTCTCTTAGGGATTTCTGAAAGATAGAGGTTGAAAGAAAAAAATGTGCACCAATAACACAGGAAAAAAAACAGAAAAGGAAATGATGGCTACTAACATTAATAGCAGACTAGGCAGTCATAAAACATTCTACATGGTAATGTTTTACATAACTGGGTTGCTTTAATCCTATACATTTGTACAGTAGAAATGCAGAAAACCCATTAAAAAAAAGGCGTAAAACCCACCTCGTTCTTATCTTCTATTCAGATTGGACATTGGACCAAATACAATTGAACTCCAAAGTTTTTACAAATGTTTATAATATTTATTCCTAATTTGTGTCCTATGTGTGCTAGTGACTGCTCATCTATAGCTTTTGCTTCTATGTCACACAAGGAATGAAGAAACCACTTTTTCACATTACTAGACCAGGTACCGAAGCAAGGCAAAACTGGAACAGTGCTGTATTGAAAAGCATTTTTGACACTGCTTGTCAATACCACATGCCAGGTTTTTTTTTAAAAAAACAAACAAAAAAACAGTTACAGTAAGATAATAAGATGTTACATTAATTAAGATAAAATGGAAACTTGCTAACAATTATTACATATTACTCCAATGAACTGAAGAGTTGTTTCATTATTGAAAAATTAAAAGCTGTAGCAGGAATCTTTTTATTTCATGACAACACAAAAACAAATGTATACAAGTTATGTTTTTAATCACAAGGAAATTATTACACCTTCTTATTTAGTGATTATCATTCAATAAATGCTATATATTTAATGCTATGTTTGTATTTGGTCCTGGGTAGAGTCAAAAGGTAAAAAAATGGCTTTTTTTTATATAAATTTTACTGAATTTATTAAAATCAAATAACATTCCATACAAATAACTCAAGTTTTACACAAAAATATAGGTTTGAAACAAATCAACCCCCATCCCTGAGAAAGAGATCTAGGCCACTTTGTTAGTAAAAATAATAGATAAATGAATAAAGATAAATGGAATAAAAGAGGAGAGAGAACCTGCTTCCTCAATTTAAATGCTTATTCTAAAATGTTATTTATTAGATCCTGCCAGGTTTTGAAAAAGTTTTGAACAGATCCTCAAGTGCGAATTAGATTTTTTCCAGTTTCAAATAATATACAACTTCAGTTACCCACTGACTTAGAATAGGAGAGTTAGGATTCTTCCAGTTGAGCAAGATAAGTTTACGTGCCAGTAGTGTAGTCAAGGCAATTACAGTTTACTTGTCCTTCTCCACTTTAAGCCCATCTGGTGTCTGAAAGGCATTTAAAGATTTTGGTCCAAAATGATGTTAATTTGGTGCAGGCCCAAAACAGGAGGCCCAGTGAGGCCGGAACTTGATTGCAGCGTTCGCAGGTTGGATCTTGTCAATGGAAACATTTTGGACAATTTTAAACGAAAAAGATGCACTTGATAAACAATTTTGAGTTGAATAATTCTATACTTTGCGCGTATGGAGCTCGAAGTGAATTCTGTGCATTGTTACTTTCCACTCCTTTTCTGAGATGTTGATTGAGAGATCTGTTTCCCACTGTTCTCTTGGATCTTTGAAAGGGAGGGACTGTAAAATGGTTTTATATATTATAGAAATGCTGTCTGAGTCCTCGAGACTGATCAATATTTTTTCCGGCATAGAGGTAGGTGGGAGGCGAGGAAAATTGGGCAGGTTCTGTTTAACAAAGTTTTGAATTTGAAGGTAGTTAAAGAAATGTGTTGCTGGAAAGTTAACTTTGGAGTGTAATTGTTCATAGGATGCAAAGACATTGTCTATGTACAGATCTCCAAGTGATTTAATTCCGAACGTTTTCCAGGCATTAAAAATTACAAATGTTTGAGAGGGTGGAAAAAGGTGGTTCTCGTGCAGAGGTGCCATGGACAAAAGCTTCTCTATCTTAAAATACTTCCAACATTGTTTCCATATTCTGAGTGAGTGAAACACAATTGGGTAGTTAGTATATTGGCGACAACTTGTATTTATTGGGGTGCAAAGCAAGGAATATAAATAAGTACTGCTGGATTTTATTTCTATTGAAGACCAAGCCTGTGTATGTTCTATCTGTGTCCATGTCATGTTTTTATAGTTTGTATGTTTGCTGCCCAGTAATAAAATTGAAAATTGGGTAGATCCATGCCACCTTTCGCCTTAAGACTTTGTAGGGTCGCCCTTTGGATAGTTGGATGTTTTGAATTCCAAATAAATAAGGTTATGGTTGAATCTAATTTCTTAAAATTATCTATTGATGTATATTGGAATGTTTTGAAATAAAAAGAGAACCTTGGGAAGGATATTCATCTTAATGTTATTTCTTCCAGGTAAAGTGAAATGAAGAGTTGACCACCTATGCAAGTTTTGCTTAATTTTTTCCATAAAGATGGCAAACTTTTCTTGATAAAGAAAGCTTTATGTTTACGTGTGAGGTTTACCCCTAGGTATTTAAACTTATCTGCGATGATAAAAGGAAAGGTGTCTACTCTAATATTGTATGCATGAGAATTCACTGGGAAGAGTACACTTTTATTCAAATTTTTTGAAATTCTATTAGTGCTGTATTTTGTGCATCTGATATATATATAGTACCAAACCATCTGCATATAGAGACTTTTTGTTCCAGTCCTTCCCTGATAATCCCCTTTATCTCATAATCATATCGACAATGAATTGCCAGTGGCTCAATGGAGATGGCAAAAAGCAGTGGTGACAAGGGACATCCTTGTCTGGTACCACGCTCTAGTTTAAAGTAGTCTGAAATAACGTTGTTAATACAAACTGAAGCTTCTGGATTGATATACAGTAGTTTGATCCACGCACAAATGTCCGGGCCAAACCCAAATTTCTCCAATATAGTGAAAAGGAAGTTCCATTCAAATGCTTTTTCTGCATCCAACGATAATATCATCTCTGGGGTGTTTGACTTTGTGGGTGAATATATTACATTAAACAGGCATCGAAGATTGGCAGCTAAGTGTCTGCCTTTAATAAATCCAGTTTGGTCTTGTGATATTACTGAAGGCAGAAATTTCCAAAGTCTTAGCTAGAAGGATGGAGAGAGGATCTTAACATCATTATTCAGAAGTGAAATTGGTCTGTACGATGCACATTGTAATAAGTCCTTATTTTGTTTAGGAAAGATGGTAATCTCTCTCTGTAAATGTTGCTAACAGAAGGAGAGCTAGCCGAGTTGAGAATTTCTTATAAAATTCACCAGGGTAGTCATCAGGGCCTGCTGCTTTCCCACCCTGCAGTGTGTTTATAGCATCTAGTAATTCTGATAGTGCCAGAGGTTTATCCAATTCCTATGCACTAAGAGTATCTATTTGTGGTATCTGTAATGCATCCAGAAATGCAATAGATTGTGTCTTGTCTTCTTTAAACTCAGTAGAATATAAGGATTTATAGTAGTCCCTAAATGTGTGCATTATATTTTTATGGTCAATGGTTTTGTCTCCATTTGTGTTAGCGGTTACTGGAATTGCACTGCGAACTTCTTGCTTGTGGATTTGTTGAGCTTAGATCGTATTAGCTTTTCTCCATGTTCATAATAATGATGTCTTGATTTAAAAATGAGTTGTTCAGTTTTAGTTGTTAAGAAGTTCAGTTCTGAATGCAGAGCCTGCCTTCTCCTATGAAGTGCCTCACTTGGACACCTGGCATGTTCTTGATCTATTCTAGGAATTTTGTTGATTAGCTCTGATACCTTCTTGGTTTCCAATTTATTTCTGTACAAAAGATATGAGATAATATGTCCTCTTAACACTAGAATTACCAGAGTCTACGAAAAAACTTGTAGATCTGGCCCACCTTAAAACCGTTCTCACCTCTCTTTTGTCTTCTAAATGTGCCAATTAAGACGAGCAGCAAGCAGCCGGCTATTCCACCCCCCACCGCTGCAGAATGTTCACTAACTTTTCCCAGCTCATGCCTTGTTTGATTATCTGGGAGTGACTGAAGTGCTAGAGTTTTAGAGTGGAAATAATAGATCGCTATTTGGAACACATGCATTTCATGTGTGTTCCATTTCTACAGTAATCTGTGTAAACATTTTTAAAACAGAAACGTTTTTCGTATTTTAGTAGTAAATGACAAAATGTAGGCATAAACTATATAATGTATGAAGCCTGAAGTCCAAAGATCAAGTAAACACTTTCACAAAAGATTCAAGAAATAGACAACAGCTTCAGTGGCATAGCGGGAAGATTTGCTGACTTGTAATCAAGAGTCCCCAGTTCGATCCCCACTCACTCCTATATTTGCCGTTTTCAGTAGTGCGCTGCGCCTTTTGTTAATATTATACAGTACACACATACATTTGGTTTGCGTCTGTAACACACGGTGTGCATTTACAGGACTTATAAAAGTTACCGTTTTTTTAACTTTTATTCTCTCTAAATCACGATCACGATACATACTACCGCCTCCCCACCCAGGGATCTGATGCTGTTATTTTTCATTTGAAACGGAATAACTGGAGATGTGAGTGGTGTTTTGAGACAATGGAACTGGACATTCTCTCATCTGGAGGGATAAAAGCTGACACACAAACGCTGGTGAATCTGCCTTCTTCGTATCTCACCGTCACTTGATCTCTTTTTATTCAGTTTTATTGAGTGTTCCTGCTCATGCTGAATTGCACCTTATGGTCTATGATGTCAAAAAAAAACAAAAAAAAAAAAAACACAGACGTAGGTATATATGATATTTGGAATTATTCGTTTTATGACCTGTATAGTACATTTGTGGTACAGATGCAACATTATTCATATCCATTCGCATAACATCTTGCGGTTTGTAATCAGTGACTGCCTGTTTTTTTCCCCCCTGATCTTGCCAGTCCCCACATGTTGCTGTATGCTGTTTCTTTTGTACTCCAGGACATGCAGAGGATAGAATAGTACAGAGAAGTAACTTCAGCGCTATGCAATCATCAGATTCAAATGTTAACTGTTCACACACACGCAAGGATCGTCTTTCCTACATTTACAACATGTGTACCTGTTACACTGTACATGCTTCTCTCTATGCTGTGGTTCCTATTACACACCTGAAAGAAAGAGACAATATACAGTATGTGAAAACATCATCGCACTAATGCAATATTTGAAAACGAACAGCGTCAGATTGGGTGTGGATTTATGTTGGCGCTATTACTGAAAGAAAAAAAAGATCAACATGTGCATTGATCCTGCAGCACTGAATAAGCTCACGCGCTCTAACATCCCCCCCACACCCACCGCCCCCACCCCCGATCTGACTCTAAGAAACAGCGCAAGTACAGACGCAAACCAAGTGTGATCAAGAGTCCCCGGTTCGATCCCCACTCACTCCTATATTTGCTGTTTTCAGTAGTAAGCTGCTCTTTGTTAATATTATACAGTACACACATACACTTGGTTTGCGTCTGTACTTGCGCTGTTACTTAGAGTCAGATGGGGGTCTGCTGGAGCCAATCCTAGCCAACACAGGGCACAAGGCAGGAACCAATCCCAGGCAGGGTGCCAACCCACCGCAGAATGTATAGATATTTTAAATAGAAAACCTTTTTTGTAAAAGAGTGAAGGATTGTTTTGCATTTTAGTGGTTAATTTTTTACCTAACAATACCTGGTTGATTTTGTATTTAGTATACTTAAATTTATTACAAATTATCATAGTATTAATTAATGATAACCCAAATAAATGTGGTATATCTTTGTTTTTGTTAATCTGTTTGAGTTGCATGTAAATGTATGATAAGGTGCTATATAAATAAAGTTATTATTATTATTTATTACTATCTTCTAAGCAGCTGAATAAGAACAAAGTTGTAACATTTCATGGTGAAAACCAATGAAAACTGCTTTATATACAGAGTAGAAACAATTTTTTAACATGTTTATTTGTACATCTAAAAGCAAACTTTTTTTAATGCCACACTCAGAAGACTTTCCAGATTTTTTTAACCACTAGGTTACTTGGTTTCCAATACAAAAAAAAAAAAAAAAAACACACAAACAAACATACTCAATAGGGTACTTTGTGACTCAGTTAAACAAATGAAAACTTAACAAATCAATCTAAATTCTGTTTTAAAATATACGAGTCTAAACAAGGATGGAATGCAAAAAAGATAAAATAATACCTGAATGTACCTGTTGCATTATAAGAACCATGCATTATAAGAACTATGCATTTCAAAGATAGTTGGAAACAAAAAATGAGGACATGACACTTTGTGATAAAGAAAGTCATAAATTGTTTTCACATTAGTGGAAATAACACTAATGAAAATCTGTCTTACTACAGACATTTTCACAAAGCAATTCAACTTTTTTTTTTTTTTTTTATATAAAAACTGGCACAGATAACTTGAATTAATGACAGTATTAAAACTTGCATATTAATTTCCAAGTTATCCTAATGCTAAAGGAGTTCATTCAACCACCCATTGTGTTTTTCTAATAATGTTAAATCATAAAAAGTAAATAAATCAGACAATTTGCAGAGAAACCGCATATGTTTTGTTGCAACACATGCAATTAAAGTACAAACTACTCAGTAACAAAACCTAAATTCTAGAAGGCTGTTAATGTTGTTTATTTAGATTTTGTTAAAGAAATGTTTAAATGTGCATAAATTCAGTAGAAAACTTTTAATAGGAAAATTGACAGTTGAAGCTTTGTATTTAATGTTAAAAATGAACTGATTAAACAGCAAAATCTCAAGCATACAACAAATACGACAGAAGGATCCAGTCTTCTCTTTGTTTGCAGCTTTCTACAGAATTTCAACATATGAAAACATTTTTATTTTCAAACCAAAGTCTACATAAACAGCACAGCAGCTTCATATGTTTCAAAAATATAACAATATATATTTCTAGCAAATCTGGCACTTTAGAAACTGAAAAGTGCCTCATACTATCTGAAATTTAAATTAATGAAAATAAGCCAATATATTTTATTACTAAACATTAACTAGAATAAATGCACTTTGAAATCCATAAGAAGATTTCCGTATTATTTAGACTGTTATTACAAAGTTGTTTGTAACATTCATCTTTACATACTACACTAATAGTGTACATTATTGAGGGAAAGCAAATATTTCAAATATTAAAACATGCAAAAACACCTCATGCCAACAAATGCATGGTACACAAATGATCAAAATCATCTCTGAAAAGCAGTCTATAGTTAATCTTTAGTTATCATTGTAAAATATAAGTTGAGACAGCAAAGATTGGAGAACAAAAAAAGTTTACAGTTTCTTAAATAAAGTGGAGAAGCAGAAGAAAAACTTCTGAATCATTTTGACATTAGGCCATTACAATCTGAATAGCACCAGAATAAAGAAGCCAACTATAAAAAACAAAACTAATATTTATTTTTAAATAGCAAAATAGAACACATATGAACCAAAAACAGTAAAATTCCTGTGATCATTCCATACTTTCTCAAATACTTTGTGCATTAAATGTTGTGAATAGAATACAAAAAAAACCCAAAATAAAACACACAAAAAACCCAACATGTTGGTAGGCAGTGCATTAGTTACTAGTAGTAAGCAGAAGTACTGGTATTTTGTCAGTTGAAATATGTGCTTAGTCAACTACACAAGATTCACAAGAGCTCGAAAGGCAGGTACTATGCACTCATCATCATAGATTCTTAATGAAGCTTCTTGCTATTGCCTTTCTTAAATGGTGACGCCAAAAATTTTAGGGGCCTATATTATTACACAGAAAATTACTGCTAAATATTACAAATGAGCTCAAGCGCATGCAGAAGGAACTCCAAGTCCAGCTCAGGGTGGCGAAGGAGCAGAAGTTGCAGAATAACAGCATGAAGGAAGTGTGGGATGGGATGAATATCATCACTGGCTGCAGCTCGAAGCGGGGTGCCACCATCAAGAGAGACGTGGAGAGAGCAAACCAGATGAACAACTTTAACAGGTTTGACCACCCTAACCCACTCTCACCTCGGAGTACTGCACCCTCCACCCACCCTTCTGCTGATACCAGCATAGGTGAGAGAGTTTACCCCAACCCACAATTACAGCAGCTCAGGTAAGCAGAGAGCTGAGGAGACTTTGTGCCAGCAAAGCAGCAGGTCCAGATGGAGTATCGCCACGACTGCTGAAGGCATGTGCATTGGAGCTGGGGAGAGTCCCCTGAAACAGGGGAGAGTCCCGAGGCTTTGGAAAACATCTTGCATCAACCCAGTCCCAAAGGTATCGCGTCCAGGTGAGCTGAATGACTTCCGGCCTGTCGCTCTGACGTCACATGTGATGAAGACCATGGAGCGGCTGCTGCTTCACCACCTGAGGCCACAGGTCCACCACGCCCTCGACCCTCTGGAGTTCGCATACCAGGAGAAGGTGGGAGTGGAGGATGCCATTATCTATATGCTACACTGATCCCTCTCCCACTTGGACAGAGGCAGTGGTGCTGTAAGAATTATGTTTCCGGACTTCTCTAGCGCCTTCAACACCATCCAACCTCTGCTCCTTAGTGTCAAGCTGACAGAGATGGGAGTAGATTCATACCTGGTGGCATGTATCGTGGACTATCTTAAAGACAGACCTCCGTATGTGCGTCTCGGGAACTACAGGTCTGACATTGTGGTCAGCAACACAGGAGCGCTGCAGGGGACTGTACTTTCTCCGGTCCTGTTAGCCTTTATACATCGGACTTCCAATACAACTTGGAGCCCTGCCACGTGCAAAAGTTCGCTGATGACACTGTTCTCGTGGGCTGCATCAGGAGTGGGCAGGAGGAGGAGTACAGGAATCTACTCAAGGACTTTGTTAAATGGTGCGACTCAAACCACCTACAACTGAACACCAGCAAAACCAAGGAGGTGGTGGTGGATTTTAGGAGGACCAGGCCCCTCATGGACCCTGTGATCATCAGAGGTGACTGTGTGCAGGGGGTGCAGACCTATAAATACCTGGGAGTGCAGTTGGATGATAAATTGGACTGGACTGCCAATACTGATGCTCTGTGTAAGAAAGGACAGAGCCAACTATACTTCCTTAGAAGGCTGGTGTCCTTCAACATCTGCAATAAGATGCTACAGATGTTCTACCAGATGGTTGTGGCGAGCGCCCTCTTCTATGCGGTGGTGTGCTGGGGAGGCAGCATAAAGAAGAGAGACGCCTCACGCCTGGACAAACTGGTGAGGAAGGCAGGCTCTATTGTAGGCACGGAGCTGGACAGTTTGACATCTGTGGCAGAGCAACGGGCACTGAGCAGGCTCCTGTCAATCATGGAGAATCCAACTGCATCCACTAAACAGTATCATCTCCAGACAGAGGAGCAGCTTCAGCGACAGACTGCTGTCACTTTCCTGCTCCACTGACAGACTGAGGAGATCGTTCCTTCCCCAGACTATGCGACTCTTCAATTCCACCCGGGGGGGGAAAAACATTAACATTATACAAAGATATTGTCTGTGTGTATACCTGCATTGTTATCACTGTTTAATATTTTCTTTATCAGTATGCTGCTGCTGGAGTATGTGAATTTCTCCTTGGGATTAATAAAGTATCTATCTATCTATCTATCTATCTATCTATCTATCTACAAACATACCAATGTACACTAAACATAGTTAGGAAATGATGTATATGGTAAGGGTGCTTCACTCGTAGCAACCAGCAGCAGGATGGCTTGCTCCATGTTTAGTTAAATCTTTTCTGACTTTCTTCTTTAATAATGTCTAACCAATCCTTTTTGTTTTAATGCTTAACATTGTTGTAGCTAAGTAAACAAATTCAGAATGTCTGTTCTTATCTTTAATTGTTTGGATTTACTTTCATCTAACTACTTCACGCTTCCCCTGCTAATCAGTCTACATGGATTTCCTACAGCAGAGAGTACCTTTTTCAATGGAACGCACCTGAGCACACATATCTACCACCTGATTTCTCCAGCGAATCTCAACAGTTATTAACAGCATAACTTGTTTTAATAGCCACATAACCTGGAAAGAACGAAAAAGTGGAAAAGGAGGTGGTATTCGAGAAAGACTGAAAAAAATGATTGTAGTTCAACCCCCCATAACAACTGTTCTAATAGGAAATGTTCCATTGCTCAGTGAAAGTGGATGAACTTCAAGTGTGTGCACGCTTTCAGACCAATTACAGAGATGCGTGCATTTTGGCATTTACAGAGACTTGGCTAAATGTAAACGATTCGGATGAGATGAATTTGGTGCACCAATTAGTTTGGACAGAGACTCAGCCATCGCTGGTAAGTCGCACGGTATATGTGTCTGCCTTTATGTGAATAAACAATGCTGTAAAACAGTGCTGATTAGAGAAAAACTGCACAAAAGATGTGGACTTTTTGTCTGTCTCACTGTGCCCCATTTATCTGCCCAGAAAATTTCCACAGATGTTCATGACAATCATGTATATTTACCCGAGGGCAGTAGCAAGTGAGGCCATTAACACCATCTCCAGAGTGATACAGGGGAATCTCCCAACACTCCGAACTTTATATTGGGAGACTTTAAACTGTGTGTACTGAACAAACACTTTGCAATTTTTACCAATATGTCACAACAACAAACAACAACATTTACTTATATAGCACATTTTCATACAAAAAAAGTAGCTCAAAGTGCTTTACATAGTGAAGAAAAGAAAAAGGACAAAATAAGAAATTAAAATAAGACATTAGTTAACATAGAATAAGAGTAAGGTCCGATGGCCAGGGAGGACAGAAAAAACAAAAAAAAAAAAAACAAAAAAAAAAAACTCCAGACGGCTGGAGAAAAAAATAAAATCTACAGGGGTTCCAGGCCACGAGACCCATTCTACCTAACAAATGAAATAGTCCTCTTTGTATTTAGGGTTCTCACGGAACGACTTGACTTGACTTGATGACTTTCATTTGCCCAACTCGTCACAACAGAGTACCTGATCAGTACTACAGGAACATCAAAGGTGCTTATGAATCGAGATCAAAACCGCCGCTGGGTTCATCAGATCATTGCTATGTCTATCTTATTCCAATCTATAAACCTGTCTTTAAGAGAGACATGCTGGAAAGCAAACAAATTAAAGTCTGGGACTAGGACTCTGTTGAGTGCCTGTGCGGCTGTTTTGAGTGCACTGAGTGGTCAGTGTTCTTTGAAATATTCTGTGCGGACAATAATGAAATGACGGACACTGCAAGCTGTTACATAGAATTCTGCAATGACACCATAATACCCACAAAATCAGCCAAAATATACCCTAACAACAAGCCATGGATTACCAGAGATCTAAAACAATTGATAACTACAAAAAAAATTGGGCAATTCAACATGGAACATTAACGGAATAGAATGAATTAGAGAAGGAGGCGAAACGTGAAATAAAGCAAGCAAAGCTTAAGTATAAGGACAGGATAGAGAATGAACTGTGGACTGATAACCTGGCTTAATGGAATGGCTTAATACTAGAATTCCTGAAGCCTAGGAAAAAAGTCGTAATCCCGGGCCACCTTAAATTCCTTCGCACCTCTCCATCAGCATTTTCATGTGATTATTACTATAACATGGAAAAAAGTTCTGTTTTAGGTATGTGTTCAGCATTTTTTGCCTCATATTTCCTTTCATTCTACATTTACCCAGATCGTTGTATTAGACACTGAACACAAATGAAATGCATGTATTCCAAATAACAATTTATTTACTCTATACAACTCCAGGCACCTCATACCCAGAAAAAAAGACTTGGGCTGGGAGAACTTCAGCTGTATCAGTGGGGGGATGGGATAGCAGTCTGCTTGTTGCTTGTACTGATCGACATATTCGCAAAACAAAAGACACTGATGGAGTGGTGTCCCAGGTGGCCTGGGATTAAGACTTTTTTCATAGGCTTCAGGGATTCTACTGTTAAAGATGGCTGGCATTCATACAAAAAGCAATAATCAAGTTGAACTTGCAGGGGTCAAAACTGACTATCAGTTGGTGCAAAATTTGAATGAGTTCTATTCAAGATTTGAAACAGAGGATTTTGCTTCAGAAGTAAATCAGCAAAAAGAACAGATTGAGGACTGGAGCCAGGAGTCAGCTTTTCTTTGACCAGAATGATGTCAGAAAGGTCCTTAAACAAACAAAAACCAAAAAAAAATCTTGGGTCAAACAGAATACATGCCCATCTGCTTCATTGCATTCAACTCCATATCTGAAATGTCTTTGGATTTACAGGCAACTGTTATTCCATTGGCAAAAACCACACACCCCAAAGCATTAAGTAACTTTAGACCACAGGCATTAAATTCTCATATCATGAAATCCTTTGAGAAGTTAATTAAACAACTACTTAACAAAACTGAGTCTCTTCTAAACCCTCAGCACTTTGTATACAGAGCAAATAGGAATGTGGAGGACACCACAGCAACAGGTTTGAATTTATTGTATGAGCACTTGGAAAAATCAAAAAACCATGCAAGTTTGCTGTTCATAGACTTTGTCAGCTTATAACGCGATCCAGCCCCACTTTTCAGTTGAGAAACACATTGATCAATTCTGTTTGGACCCTAACTTGGTGGGATGGATTCTGGAATTTATAACACTAGAATCTCTGAAGCTATTTTTTTTTTGTCCCTGACCTCCAAATATTTTCCTGACATACACCAAGAAGCTTGTAGCTCCTTATCACTGCACTATTAGCTTTTGTTTTGCAAATGTGTGGAATAGCAGAACGCAGCCTGCTACATACCCACTCCACATTCAATCACATGAAGGAATCACCCTGCTGCAGTTCAAGTCTGTGCTGAAGTGTTTTTCTGGTGATGCATTTGTAAAGTATTATATAGTGTCACACATGCACAAATAGGGGGCAGCCAACAGGCCTGACAGAGCGTAGAAGTCCACAGGACAGGACTACTGAATGGTGCGCTAATGCCTTTCTCTCTTTTTCAGCAGGAAAACGAAGAAACTGAATCCAAAAAGACGTAAACAAACGACTCACCAACAATGCACTTCGCATCTGTCTACAGTCCCTCCGTGATGACTTCATGTCCGATCTTCCCGTCTGGCTTCCCACAATGACGTCACCTTCATTACCCCGCTCCTCAGTCACCCTTATTTCCTCCTTGATTGTATTAGGTCATGTTCCAGCTCATAAAAACTTCCTCAAGAAACTGTCTCAGGGTCTGATCGTGTATTTTGTATGCCAATGACCGGTACCTCAGTGTTACTGCTTGGCCTGAGCTGTACATACTATACGGGGACAGTTTCTCCAACTTTTAATCATGATCTCTGTGTCTTATCTTACGTCACAATAGGTAATGAAATATTGTGATTTGAAATACATACATTTCATGTGTGTTCCATGTCTACAACAATCTGTGTAAATACAGAATGACTGAGGAAATGCGAGGCAAGACATGCTGAGCACATGGCTAAAACAGAAAATGCTTTCATGTTATAATAATAACAATATAATTTTGATGTGAAGTGTCGGATGTGTGAAGCCAAAATATCTAAGAAACATTTTCACAAAAGGTGTAACAAAACAAGTATGCTTTTATTCAAGAATAAAACCTAAGAAAAAGGAATTGCTCAACTGACATGTTGCTGAAGCCCAACTATCAGCCAGTACAAAGTAAAAGACATTTGCATACGTGTGTGTGTATGTATGTGTGTGTGTGTGTGTGTGTGTAACAATTGTGAAGTAACAGGTTCGAATCCTGTGTTGTCTCTGCATTTAGCACTTTGAGTAGTGAGCTGCTATTATTATTATTATTATTATTATCATATAACAAAAACATACATTGGATGCGAGTTTGTAACATCAGTGTAAATTTATGGTACTTGTAAAAGATGTTACTTTTTCATATCAACATGTCATTTGAATGATTTTTTTTTTTAGTTCAGTTTTACTATTGAATTAAACTTAATTTGAATAATTTTTTTAGTCAGTTTTATTCTTGTATTCTTGAATAAAAAAAATAATTCAAATGATATTTATGTGAAAGTCTGTGTGCGGGAAATAGTAACATCCACCATAGACACTGTGGCGTCAGTTTGCTCAACAAGACACCAAGAAGAAATGATTTGAGATGCGTTTATGTGTCTTTTATTCCTTCAGTACTAACTTTTACAAGTACCATAAAATGTATACATGGCTGTTACAGCCTCAAATAAAGGTTTCTATTATAATATAATAGCAACAATAACAGTTGCTCACCACTCAGAATGGTAAATGTGGGATGGACCTAGGATCGAATCCACAACCTCTTGATTATGAGGCAGCAGTTCTTACCTCTGCACCAGCTAAGCAGATGTGTTTACTTTGTACCGATTAATAGTTGGGCTTCAGTTTTTACACATTGTTAGTAACATTTAAAATTGAGTAGTTTCTTTTTCTTCAGGTATATTCTTGGATAAAGGTGCACTTGTTTTGTTATACCTTTTGTGAAAGTGTTGATTTGTTATTTGGACTTCAGTCTTCACACAATACACTTCATGTCAACATTTTGTCAACTGATTACTATATAATGAAAAAAGTTTCTGTTTGAGTTATATGTTCAACATTTCTTGCCTCATATTTCCTATCATCCTACATTTCCACGGATAGTTGTAGACACGAAACACACATGAAATGAATGTATGTATTCCACATAATATATTCTTTACCCTATACAATTCCAGACACCTCACTCCCATAGAATTCAGCTTTGAGAATTTTGCGTCTGACTTGACTTCACCTGCCTCTGTTGTGGATGGTATAGCAGGCTTCTTGCTGCCAGTGCGGACTGACACATTTGCAAAACAAAGATGCTTATGAGGAAGTGTGAAGGAATTTAAGGTGGCCCGGCACTACGAATACAGGTAGTCCCCAGGTTACGGACATCCGACCTACGACCAAGGACGCAGCTGCGACGCATGCGCCTCAGTAACTGCCGCTCCGTCATCTTTGGCCTGGGGATGCTTCAAGCGGTGGCTGGAGGGGGGTGATTTCGCTGCTCGCGCAGTGTGGTGTCCCTCAGGCAGCTCCCGGCGGCAAGCGGTGACCCGTGGTCCATAGTCACCGGGGCCACAGCTATAGCTCGTGTGCAGGACGATGGTTCGCTGCCCGCCCACTACGCCGCCACAGCTACTGCTTCTGACTGGATGCAGGCTAGATGGAGTGGAGGGGGGCGTTTCACTGCCCGCCCAGCACACACGGCTGGTAATGCTGCAAGCGGTGACCTGGTTGTGGCTGAACGGGGCGGCGGGGGTAGCATTGTAGTGTGCCTCGGATGGCTGCCTGTTGAATTGGGGTTGGGCGCACCGTGTTTGTTGTCGGCGAGCGGACGCTGTAGGTAGCATACTGTAGTGGAGGTAACTGTGAGGTGGGCTGGTGATGAACCCCCCCTTGCCACCCCCATTCATTCTCAATAGCAAGCCTGCTTGTACTGTTACACACATTGCAGGAAGTTGTCTCGTCAGTACATCAAATGTGTCAACAGTGCCTTAATGCTGTGATAGCGTGTACTGTATAGTGCTGTGCAGAAGAGCTCATCTTAACCTTTTGTCTTCACCCTTCAAGAATGTCTCTGAAACACAAATCTGATGCAAGTGCTGGTGATACAGTAAAGAAGAGAAAAACCATCACCATTGAAAATAAAGTAGAAATAATAAAAAGGTCAGAGAGAGGTAAAACTCCATCATTCATTGGCACAGCACTTGGTTACAGTCTGTCAACAATAGCACTTATTAAAATAATGTACCTATTCCAACTTACATACAATTCAAACCTACAGTCCCTATCTCATACATAAACTGGGGACTGCCTGTATATTTGTGAGCTTTAGGGATTCTAGTGTTAACAAACAGAACACAAATAGTGAGGGTAAATGGCTGTTTCTCTTATAACCTAAGTACATCTGTGGGCACTCCACTAGGTTGTGGTTTATATCTTCTTTTGTTTACCCTGTATACAAATGACTGCAGGAGTTTACACAAGGACAGACATATCCTGAAATTTGTAGATGACTGTCATTGTGAATCTTCCACAAGATAAGAAAGACAACCATGGACTTATTGACAATGAGTTTGTACAATCGTGTGATCACTCTAAATTTTGACTTAATATTTCTAAGACAAAAGATATGGTTGTAGATTTCAGGTGCTCTCCACCATCCACTGTCTCAACTTTAATTAAAGGGGAGACAGTGGAGATGGCAGAGCAATACAAATATCTGGGAACAATCATTGATAACAAACTAAACTATTAACACAGCACAAATCTGTAAAAAAAAGGCAGTCACGGCTTTTCTTTCTAAGGAAGCTGAACTGTTTTAAAGTAGACAACACCATAATGACATTTTTTTTTTTTTTTTTTTTTAAATAAGTCCTTTATTTAATCCACTGCTACATTTGCATTTATCTGTTGGTGAGACAACCTCAGCAATATAGACATAAATCAACTTAAGAAAAAAAATTGGCAGTAAAATTATTGGTTCACATCAGACCTCTAACAGTGAAATGTATTGTAAACAGGTTAGAAAGAAAGCCAGCTCGGTTCTGACAGACACTAGTCATTCTCTTTGCTCTAAATTCCAGCTGTTGTCATCAGGTAGCAGATTTAGTTTTCAAAGGTAAAGATCAACAGGTTTAAGAACTTTTAATTTCAAGAGCTATCTCTTACTTGTAGGGATGTTGATAAATGTTAAATTCTGCATTATTATATTTTGTGTACTGTTGAAAGTAATTATTCTTCTTTGTATTGATCTTGAGTGTGTGTTTATGCAAGAACATTGGTTGTCAAATGTTGTGTCTTTGCTTATCTATTGGATCTCTGTAACAATGCCTTCCATTTTTGTACTTTCCTGCTGCAGACAAAATTTCCCTCTGGGATAATAAAGTACAGTGGGACCACGGTTTGCGAGTAACTTGGTTTACGAGTGTTTTGCAAGACGAGCAAAAATTTTTAATAAATTTTGACTTGATAAACGAACGAGGTCTTGCAGTACGAGTAGTACGTCTACGCTTTGTCTGTTGCACGTCATGTGATCACAACTGAGCTAATGGTTCTTCTCTCTCTCTCTCGCTGCGGGATTGTGGGCAATCGTCTCCTATTCTCCGTCTGAGTCGGCGTGCCTCACTCATATAGTCAACATCCGTACGAGCGTATACTGTTTACTGCAGCATTAGCATTGTGACTGTGTGTGTACGCACACGCTCGCTCGTGTGTGTGTGTGTGTGTGTGTGTGTGTGTATATGTATGTATGTGTGTGTGTGCTCGCTCGAGTGTGCGTGTGCGCTGTGACGTGCGAGTCCCTGTCTTGCACCCTAAAACACAAAGCTGAGTCTCAGTACTTTAGCAACACCAGCTTTATTCAGCTTGAAACCGCAGCAGCAGGGTTATTTATTGTAGTGGGATCTGCCGCTCTCCTATACACAGACACAGCAGTCAGGCAGGGCCTTGCGCATTTGTAATGTTCCTTGTATCACCCATCAACGGCAGGCGCTTATAGTATGTCCGTGATCTTTTCGGATTCGCTTTTACGGTGAACTGCTACAGCGCTGGGAGACTGCGATTGCTTTGGGACGCTCTTCCGCGTGTCGTCCCGTTGGGTGCAATCCCACAAGAGTAAAGAAACTCACTCACACCAGCCATGATTCTTTTCAAAGGTAAAGTGCAGGTTAATTTGTTTTATGTATTTTTACTTTATATTTTGTATTAATCATTTTTATATGAATAGTTTTGGGTTGTGGAACAAATCATCTGAGTTTCCATTATTTCTTGTGGGGAAATTCACTTTGATATACGAGTGCTTTGGACTATGAGCACGTTTCCGGAACGAATTATGCTCGCAAACTGAGGTTCCACTGTATACCTAAACCTAAAACATAAAAATTTTCACCCCCTTGAAAGTTTTCACATTTTATTGCTATACAATATTAAATCACAGTATACAGTATTTCATTTGGCTTTTTTGACAGTGTTTAACAGAACAATACTCTTTTAATGTCAAAGTGAAAACAGATCTCTACAATGTGGTCTAAATTAATCATAAACATAAATCACTAAATAACTGATTACAATAAATACAGTATTTACCCTCTTTAATATGAAAGGTGCAGCCAAAAGTCAAAGGTCTGTAATCAATGGGTTTCAATTGATTGTAGTGTAAATGCCACTGTATCTGGAAGGTCCAGCTTGTGGCGAGTCAGTATTATAGCCTAACCTCCACAATGAAGAGAAAAGGGCCCTCCATGCAACTCTATTAAAAATTGATTGAAAAGCACAAGTCAGGGGACGAACGCAAGAAATTATCCAAGTCACTGAATATCCCTTGGAGTCCAGTTAAATCAATTTAGAAATGGGATGAGTATAGCATAGCTGTAAATCAGCCTAGAGCAATCCATCCACAAAAACTGAGTGATCATGGAAGAAAACAACTAGTGAGGGAGGCCACCAAGAGATTTAGGACGTGCAAGTAAGCATAGCCCCTTACACTTTATATTTATATATATAAAAAAAAAAAAAAAAAAACAACAAACTATGTACGTTGTTTGTTCATTGGGCAGATATCATTAGTAAAGCAGCATGTCAGCCATGTGGTCATATTTTTCTGTGAGAAAGGAAGAAAGAGTTGCTATCTGCTTTACCTGCAAAAATGATATAATAGGAGGAGGCTGCTGCACTAAATCTTTCAATACCACAAATGTAATTACCCATCTGAAGAACCACCATAATGAATTACACACAGAATTTTTAGCAACTAATTTTAACAAAATTAAATTTTAAATAAGACACTACCTGGCTCACTAGCAGTAGCCTCAGAGAAAACACTACAAAACGTGAAGGCATTTCCTCAAGACAGCACCAGTGCTAAAGGCATAAAATAATGGAAATAATCGCACTCGATATCAAACCTTTTTCCCTAACTGAGGACAAGGGATCTTGTCGGCTACTACATCATTTAGAACCTCGGTTCATTCTTCCAAGCCAGAGACACTTTGCAGATGTCTCACTGCCTGCATTATGTGAGGTGATTGCTACACACATCCACAAACTTTGCCATTGGGAGGCGAATAGTTACTCATTTTAAGCACTCACAGCTCACTATTTCACGGCTGAGAGAAATACAAACAGACCTTGGAACCCCAACAAGAATGTTTCAGCAGGACATGCCGACTTGTTGGAATAGCACGTATTACATGCTGAAAAGTCTGGTTGAACAGAAGCACACTCCTGCTGCGTATGGTGCTGAGATTTCTACCTCTCTCACGGCGCATCAATGGGGATTTGTGGAAAACATGATTGCTCAAACAATTTGAGCAACTTACTAAAAGACATAAGCGCACATTCATCTACAATTGTGGATGTGACTATATCTGTTGAAGTGCTTAAACGTCTGCTTAGCAAGTGTGACAAGACACATTCCGGAGTTCAGATGGCGAAAACCACACTTTGAGGCTTTCGAAAAACGCTTTGGTAGTGCAATCTCTGAGTCACTATACTATCTATCTACTGTCCTTGATCCATGGTACAAAAATCGATTTTGTGACCAAGATACCAAAAAACAAGCACAAGAAGCACTTGAGAAACAACTGGTCGCGTATGATAAGTAATCCCTGCAGAGTTCGCTTTGCTGTTTAGTACACCAAAATCACAGAAATGTTTAGAATTTTGCCAAATTCTGCTAAATGCAATGAAATCAAAGGGAATGGTTGGACTGAACTAATTTTACTTGATTATAATGGTGCAAAAGTCTTTTAAGTGTCCCTGAGGGACAAAGAAGAGTCTGCCAACTATGTTGGACTGATTATTGTATCTGAAAATATGATATGTGCTCTGAGACAGCTAACCTCTGTGCCTCCCTGCCTCAAACAACAAAAAAATGAAGATGGAATGATAACCACAAACAAAATACAACAAATGGCCACAAACTAGCAAGAAGTTAAAAAAATGAGATTGTGCTCACAGAGTTCCAATGTTCGGGTACACATTGGCCGTGCCACAAAGAGTCAGCATGGGACGGGCTCATTCCATTGTTTTAGTCATAGCTCTGAATGCAGCTGGACCATCTTTTTTGTTTCCCATGTATCTGTGTCAACAGTTCACACATTTTTCTTCCACCAAGAAGTAACAAACACCTTATAAATAATAATAATTTATTACAATCTGCGGTGGGTTGGCACCCTGCCCGGGATTGGTTCCCTGCCTTGCACCCTGTGTTGGCTGGGATTGGCTCCAGCAGACCCCCGTGACCCTGTGTTCGATTCAGCGGGTTGGAAAATGGATGGATGGATGGATTTATTACTATTATTATTTCTTCACAGGATCTCCTATGTGTTCTACATCTGGTGGCAGTATGACTAATATTCTCATTATAGTAAGCTAATATACCCTCAATTTTTTTTTATTTATAACAATTATAATTTTGATAAAAAATGCAGAGTGGAAGGATAAAGTTTTGATCAGGTTGTGACATCATATATGCGGAAAGAAGATCTGCAATTATCTTAACAGTACACATTTGTGAAAGTTCTGCACATGGCTGCTATATCTCTGTGCAAAGCATCATGGGGCACTAGGAAAAAAATGTTATCAAGGAAAGTATTCTGCGAACAAACTATTTGCTGTGAAAAATGCTTTTTCAGATTTCAGCAAATCAACACCATTTGTAAATGTAACTAACCAGCTAATGTTTCATCCACACACTGATACAGTTTCACAAAAGCAAATGTCAAACCTAGCAAAGATTTTGTGGCAAACATGATTTGGAAAGTATTTTTCTATAAAATTAGCTTCAAAGATTTCGAAATTAAAATATTCTTAATTATTTTGAAATTTGCTAATTCACATAGCTATGAAAAAGTAATATTTACATTTTTAGCTCTTTTTTTAAACAGTATCTATTTTTCAGTTTAAGGACAAAAAATGAATAAATTTCGTAAGTGCACATTAGATAAATCAGGAAGTCCACATATTCTTTACTAGCAAAATACCCGCGCTTCGCAGCGGAGAAGTAGTGTATTAAAGAGGTTATGTAAACATATATATACATATACACATATCTACATATACACATATACATATACCCATCCACACACACATATTATATATATATTATACACACACACACACACACACACACATCAACATATATATACACATACATATACACACACACATACACATATATACACATACATACATAGTGCGTTGTAACACGGGCTGTGATTGTTACATGGGAGGGAGACGACAAATCACAGCTTCCCGCTTTCTAATCGGGCCTGTGATTGGTGCTTTGACGGATGCCCAGATCCCACAGTATTTCCCCTTAGGAGAGGCGTTAGGCAAGTGTAATTGAATAGCGGTGCTGCAAGTTTAGCTTTACACCTGTTTTTAAGGCTTCTTGACTGAAAGGGGCTTTCATGAAAAAAGTTAGGGCTTTGCTACAGGATACACCCTCCACAAGTTAAGGAAGTAAAAATAAAAGGTATAAATTTCTGTTTTATTTAAACCTTTTAAGTTTGTATGCGGGCGGTATGGTGGCGCTGTGAAAGGTGCCAGTTAGGAGACCTGGGTTCGCTTCCCTGTGTGGAGTTTGAATGTTCTCCCCATGTCTGTCTGGGTTTCCTCCGGGTACTCCGGTTTCCTCCCACAGTCCAAAGACATGCAGGTTAGGTGCATTTGCAATTCTAAATTGTTCGTGGTGTGTGGGTGTGTGCGCCCTGTGGTGGGCTGGCACCTTGCCCGGGGTTTGTTTCCTGCCTTGTGCCCTGTGTTGGCAGGGATTGGCTCCTGTATTTAGGATATAGCGGGTTGGATACTGGATGGATGGACATTTGTATGCATAGCCCTATTTGCCAGTTTTCGTTTTTTTTCTTTCTTCAGTAATATTTCAGCAAAACCGGAGCTTGTCAGTTCAAATCCTGGTACTCACACCACTGTGTGACCCTGAGGAAGTCACTTCACCTGCCTGTGCTGCAAAAAACAAAAGTAATGTAACAAATTGTACCTCAGATGTTGCAAGTTGCTGGAATAAAGGCATAAGTCAAATAGATAAATATGTATTATACACATAGGAACTATTCATTTATTTTCAGTTAAGTCATCTGCAGCAAACCTTTATAAATGAGAGTTTCTCCTTTTTAGATAGTGCAAACTGTTTCTTCTTCATTGAGGTTTTCTCTTGGAGAGCTTTTTTCATTTCATTGAAAATTAAAGCAGCAGCTGCCAAAATATGTAGCTTTCTTATTAATTTTTCAACATTGTGTAAAATAACTTTACAAAGTAACATAAAAGGTTTAAATACTGGTTATCCTTTTACACTAAAATATTACTAAAGAGATACAAAAAAAGTAAAATGCATATGTTGTTTTTATTTAAGGAGATTAAATATTACTGAAGAAAAAAAAAAAAAAAAAACTAAAACAGCCAAATGGGGCTATGCATACGAACTTAAAAGGTTTAAATAAAACAGAAATATATACCTTTTATTTTTACTTCTTTAACTTGTGGAGGGTGTATCCTGTAGCAAAGCCCTAACTTTTTTCGTGAAAGCCTGTTTCAGTCAATAAGTTTTAAAAACGGGTGTAAAGATATTGACAATAAGCTACGCAAACCCACCAAGACATGAAATCGTTTAAATCAAGGCGCGAGTCGAAAAACAACATCCCATACTATTAGTTAACGATTAACACATTTCTATATGTATTGTAAGCATACAATACAAATGATAATATGTTGCGCTTATTTATCTGGTGTACCGACATTTTTGCGTGTTTAACGGCTGAAATCTAACGTGGTTTGTGCCCTTCAGAATGAAAACAGTTTGCATTTACCTTTTTAATAAAAGGCGAGCTTTTAAGCCTGAGAAATCACCCCGTAAATGCACACGTTTAATTGCACATGTGTTAATATGTATGCTTACACAGTATTAAAAGACACTCAACAATTAACGTCATTTACCTTCATTCCCGCGTTTGACTCGTGCTGTAAATCTCTTCCTTGTTTTCAGTTCACATGATTACGTAGGAGGCGTGATGACGCGATACGTGACTCCGCCTTCTCCATTAGAGTATATGGACAAAAAACAGGTTCCAGTTATGACCATTAAGCGTAGAATTTCGAAATGAAACCTGCCTAACTTTTGTAAGTAAGCTGTAAGGAATGAGCCTGCCAAATTTCAGCCTTCTACCTACACGGGAAGTTGGAGAATTAGTGATGAATGAGTCAGTCAAACAGGTTCCAGTTATACAGTTCAGTAATTAACAATCTAAGACAAAAAAAAAAATCCTGGGGGTGGTGCACCAAGACAAAAGTTTGAGAACCGCAAGCTCAAAAAGTTCTAGTAACTGGTAGGCTTATATTTGACTAATAATACAGTTGAGTTTACCATAATGTGCTACACTGACATGCTCAAAAGATGCCCAAAGAATGCTACTAAATATTTTCTACAAACTTTTTACAAACTTTTTATGTGGAACATACTAATCAAAATTAAAATGAATGGTAACTCAGTACCAAAATAAATGGAATTCAGCAGATTCCTGAAGTAATACTTTTCTTTACACACAATAAAAGAATAAACTTCAAAATTATATACACATTTTCAGGAAATCATTTGGAGTGCTAAATTGACCTTTTATATTTTGTGCATGATAGGTGATAAAATATACAGTGGAACCTCGGTTCACGACCATAGTTCATTCCAAAACTCTGGTCGTAAACCGATTTGGTCGTGAACCGAAACAATTTCCCCCATAGGATTGTATGTAAATACAATTAATCCATTCCAGACAGTATGAACTGTATTTTTTTAGGACTTTTAAGCACAAATATAGTTAACTACACCATAGAATGCACATCGTAATAGTAAACTAAATGTAAAAACATTGAATAAAACTGATAAAACCTTGAACAACAGAAAAAACTAACATTGCAAGAGTTTGCACTATAGTCTTACAACCTGATCGCTGTATAAACACTTTTTTTTTTTTTTTTTAATGAGTTTTAAGCACAGGGGAAAAAAAAGGAACATTTGAACAAATCCGACCTTTATTTAACAACCAACCACAAGCAAACAAGAAAGTAACATTGCAGCAGGCCGCACTATAGCCTTACAATCCGATCAGAAGGAAAAAAAAATTAACATTTGAAAAATCTGTAACTTAATAAACAACCAAGAAGTGTAACATTGCAACAATTCACGCTACGAACCGAAAAATGAACATTTGAAAAAGCCGTAATACAAAAACTAACCATAAACCACCAAGAAAACTAACCTTGCATGAGTCGAGTTCTGGCATGAAGTGAGGAGGAACTGGGTGGAGAGGAGGTTACAGTGCTTAGAAGCCATGGTTAACTGCAAAAGCACACGAAATACTGTAGAGCACAAAGAGTTCACAGGTAAAGCACGCACATCTGACTGAGAACAATGAACAGGGAGAGGCTGAACACGTGCTTAAATACAGTAATCGGCGCGTACGAAACAGAAGGAAAATGAAATAGAGCACAAAGAGTTCACAGTGAAAGCACGCAAGTCTCACCGAGAACAATGCAACAAGTGCGGAAATCATCAGCGCGCACAAACCGAAAGGGAAACTGAATTGTTTGTATACCGAGTGTGTGGTTGTGAACCGGGGCAAAAGTTTGGCAAACTTTTTGGTCGTAAACCGATTTGTACGTGTACCGAGACATTCGTGAACCGAGGTTCCACTGTATAGCCAACAATTATACAGGTTTTGGATTCTAGGAACATCAGTTATGAGCAATAAACTACTTGAAAAGTAAGCAGGCCACAAGCATCCATTTATAGCTCACATGTTTCAACTTGCAATACTTGCAAAGCTACCTGGATAAGGCCTTATTTGTTGTTTGCCTTTTATAACACAGAGATCAAAAAGAAATGTACTTTATCTGTGAGCAGTATCACTAAGCTATACACGTACACAGTATGGCAAAACAACAGTTCAACTTCTCTGTCTGTTTCCAAAAAACCCTTTATTAATCTATTTAGAAGCACACATGCATACTTTGACAATTGCTTTGTTCTACAATATAATCTAGGAGAATAGGACAGGTGTGATTACAGGCGGGGGGGGGGGGGGGGGGGGGGGGATGACTGGGAAATTCAGATTCCCGATTTTTACACACTTTAATCTGTCACCATGTGCCACAACAAATCTCTCTTAAATACGGCCAAAATACCTAAAACTTTTGCATATCTGGCATGTTTCGTTGCTTAATGGGAAAGAAAAAAATAAAAGCTCAAACAAGATCTCCTTCGGCAAATTAAGACCTCGCCTCAGAAATAAGTTAGAAAATTTCTTTTTTGCTATTTGTAAGTAAACAAACTCGTCATAAAGCTGTCTTACCATACTCTGCACTGAAACGTTTTCAAACTTGAAGATTCTTATAGTTACGAAAAGTAGCATGGATTTAAGGTTTCAGAAAATTAATATAGTAAAATGACTTGTAAAGCCATATGCGACTAAACATTTAATTAATATCAAAAGCATGGATTACACCCTTTCAGTGTTCTATTTGTTATTTGTTTATTGCAAAGCAATCCATTATTTATAAAATCTGCTTAATTCCGTAAAGGGATACAAAAAGCTGCAGTCCACCTGGCATTAGTGGGCACAAAGCAAGATTTACCCTTGTATGGAATACCAGTCCAGAAAAGGGCATGCTCGCAATCATTCAAACTGAGGGCATCAATTAACTTGGAACACAAGTGTTTTAGATACGAGTGGGAAACCAGAGTACTTGGAGCAATTTCCATGTGGACGCGAGAAAGTGTACAATCATCATACAGACACAAACCAGGCCAAGATTTTAAACGCAGGCGTCTGAAGATGTAAGGTAGTAACACTAATCACAGTACCAACAGTGAAAACATCAAGGTAAACACTGTTTCCAATGTAGCACGTAATTCCCTTAGCATGGTTTGTGTTGACCAATGATAAACTTCTTCCAAGGCCAACAACACGCATCATTTTCAATATTCCTTTCACCATGAAAATGTATTTATGAAATTACATAATGTGTAGTAATACATTTGTAATCTGCAAATTGCATTTACAATATATGGATCAAATGTCATTTACTATTGGTAATTAAAGAATCACAGGAATCTGTGTTGTGGCACAGCCCTGGTACTGGATTCTTAGTTTTATTATTCATCATAAATAGGTTTAAAATCATTTTAAGATAAATTTAAGATTTTAGATAAACTAACACTCGACTGTCACCTCTAAAAGAAGTAACTAGTTGGTATACAGTAATCCCTCACTTATTGCGGGAGATAGGTTCCAAGGCCGACCGCGATAACTAAATTTCCGCAAAGTAGGGACACCATATTTATTTAATTATCTAACGTGTATTTGGACGTTTTTAAACCCTCCCTGTATTGTTTACAACCCACCCTTTACTCTATTAATAACAGGGACAACTGCTAAGCAATATGAAATCGGTAGATAAATTTACACTTACTGTATAGCGAAGTACACGTAGCTATATATGACGTGATGATGGTGATGAATATGCTGCGCAGTAAAAATGATGACACTTGCCTAACGCCTGACTTTACTGAAAAGAAACTAAACTTGCAACTCCGCTATTCAATGACGCGCCGCTATTCAATAACACTTGCCTAATGACTGACTTTACTGAAAAGAAAGTAAACTTGCAGTGCCGCTATTCAATTCCACTTGCCTAACGCCTCTCCTAAGGGGAGATACTGTGGGATCTAGGCATCAGTCAAAGCACCAATCACAGGCCCGATTAGAAAGCGGGAAGCTGTGATTTGTCGTCTCCCTCCCATGTAACAATCACAGCCCGTGTTACAACGCACTTAGTCACCGAACTTGTTTTGTTGTTCTTAGACTAGGAAATACTACTACTATATTTAAAAACCTGCTAAGTCGTGAATCCGCGAAAAGTAAACCGCGAAGTAGCGAGGGATTACTGTAGTTTAGTTTGCCTTTGAATGTAGATTGTTATTAGCCATTCAGAAACTTTTAGACTTACTGAGTTTTGTTCCGTTTTTAATAGTATCAAGAAATATAGGATCACCAGTGTCCATATTCTGGAACTACTGAAATGCACCATTCTGCTGTCATAATGTGAGTGGCATTTTTCGCCTATATTTTACTTCTTGGCAATTTCTTGTGAGGTTTTTAATTTGTCATGTCATGTCCTAACCACCTAATAACTGAAACATCACAACAATAGAATGAATGTTTTCATCACACAAGGATGTGTACGAACCTGTTAGCTGCAATGTGCTGAAAGAGTCCCTCCTGTCCCCATGTAATACGTACATTTATTTTACGCAAGATTATTTATTTACTTGTTTACGTTTTGCCTTTTTAAATGTACATCTGTTCTCAAGGAATATATTTCATAGCTTGCCTTCCCCTCAATTTAGGGCATTATGTCTGATGAGTCATTCTTTGTGTGTGCTACAATACAGAATATTAGACATGCATATGTTATGTAAAGCTATTCTATCAATAAGGGGTTTGTCTTGGACTGAAAAAGGGTATAGCTTTATTATTCATTTTTTCATTCATTCTGTTTATTCTCTTTCTTTATACAATGAAAATGTGAAGATACATTTCCATTTTTGTGTATATTTTCACTTTGTAAAGCATATTCCTTATATATATATATATATATATATATATATATATATATATAAAATCCCTATGTGAGTCCAGGTGTCCGTGTGTGTGTCTTCTGGTGAAGTGCGCATGCGCGGGGCACGGTGCAATGCGCGATATTACTGTCAGAGAAAGTTAGAGTCGTTTTACGGAAATACAAACCAGTATTACTGCGAGAGGAAATTAAAAGGTACACAATACAGTGACGCATATTACAGCCACATACAAGCCAGTATTACTGTCAGAGGAGATTAAAGGCATATTACCGACGCGCACACCTGTATTACCTGCAGAGAAAATTAAAGGTATATTACGGACGTACAAGCCAGCGGACGTACAAGACGGTATCCTTCAATAAGGGCGCGCACAAAAAGGCGAGCCTCAAAAGGGCGACCTCAATTGGGCGCAGCGAATAAAGGCGCGCGTAAATAAAGATCTGCATCTTTGTTGCTCTTCACATATTCCAGAGCCATTTGAACTAAATTATCTACGAACGCCTTTATTCTCCGCGCTCAATTGAGGTTGCCCTTTTGAAGCTCGCCTTTTTGTGCACGCCCTTATTGAATAGAGCCGTACAAGACAGTATCACTGTCACAGAAAATTAAAGACACATAATACACGGCGGCAGCCCACGAAGAACAGTCAGCTCAGCAAGTAAACATCAACAAAAGAAAGGCTGAAAGAAAGAAAAATACGACCAACAAAAAGAATGAGGTCAAAGTCCCTTGCCATTTAATATAGACTGTTCCTACTAATGTTTATGCACTACTGTTCTAGCGCCCGTTATTGTAACGGGCTAAATGACTAGTTATATAGTAATTCTAATGCACTGTGTTACTCTGAATAATGCCAGACATGTCTGGAAAGTTGGATTTGTGCTCCTTCAAAAGGATATAAATCACTTTATGCATAATCGTTTATTGCTTTCCAGTTAAATACTAGGATATGACCTGGAGGAAGAAAACACAAACATGCCAGCTCTGTATGGGATTCACGAAGTGGACATACACTTGTAAACATAATAGGGCCTTGTAGTAACTTTTATAAATTCTAAATTTATTTTATTTTTTCATTTTTTGTATTCAGTTTTATTTATTCTGTTATTTTCAGAGTGAAAATGTCATATTTAGTTTTAAGTCTTTGAAGACAGTTTGGCAATTTTACATTAAATAGTGTTACAGTATTTTTAACTGACAGTAGAAAGCTGAAGTTATGCTGAAGCAGAGGATGTAGAGCATCTGA
>NC_041394.2:210452855-210527855 GCF_900747795.2 Erpetoichthys calabaricus | reverse complement strand
TGGGTGGTTACCTGCCAGGTCACGCTTGTGGTTTGTCAGCAAGTCGCCTTACGTCCGCCACGTGCCCTCTTTCTGTTCCCAGAAGCAGATCATAGAATGATTTTAATAGTTTACTTTCAAATAATGCAAAGAGTATGCGACACGTGTTTCTCCCTAATTCTGGGCTCATCAGGCGTACACACTCACTGCATCCCCTCTCGGGAATCGAATCTCTATCGTCAGCGCCAGAGTTGAAGCCCCTAACGTTGCGGTCAGCAAGTCGGCTAACATCCGCCATGTGCCGTCTTTCAGTTGCGAGAAGCAGATCATAGAATGGTTGAAACTGTTTATTTTCAAATTATGTAAAGAGTATGCGTCACGTATTTCGCCCTAATTCTTTGCTCTTCATGCGTACACACTCATTGCATCCCCTCTTGGGAATCGAATCTTGAACGTCAGCGCCAGAGGTGAAGCCCCCAACGTTGCGCTACACCGTGTGGTTCGTTTATACCTCGTGTCTTCTCATTAAACTTTTATCTCGCGAATATGTTATTGCAATCCGCAGCGGGAGCGTTTCTATAAACTTAATTTAAACTTACGTTTTTACACCGTGCTTTGTTTCCCTTATGAAGATGCTTGTATGCTTCACTCGCTCGCTTCTTATTGTTTCGCTCCCTTCTCAATTGTTTAATGAATTTTTTGTTCTTCGCTGTTTGTGGCTCCTCCTTCATTTCTCCCTATTGCGTTCACAGTCTTTTCACGTGATTACGTGGGAGGCGTGATGACGTCACACTCAACTCCTCCTCCCACGGCCATCGAGCTGCCGTCCATTACAGTATTTTGTGAAAAAAGAGGTTCCAGTTATGACCATTACGCGTTGAATTTCGAAATGAAACCTGCCTAACTTTTGTAAGTAAGCTGTAAGGAATCAGCCTGCCAAATTTCAGCCTTCCACCTACACGGGAAGTTGCAGAATTAGTGATGAGTGAGTCAGTCAGTCAGTCAGTGAGGGCTTTGCCTTTTATTAATTAGTATAGATATATGGTACAATGAGATGCAATATGCAAATCCTCCATAAACGTTTTTTCCTATAAAATAATAATACAATAAACAATGAAACTTGTACAATATGAAAGCATAAGTACAATATACATGTACATATAGTGCAGATATCACAACTGTAGTGCAAGTTTACAGTGAGATAATTGTAATCCTAAGTACAAACAGTTCTACCGGGAGCACTTAGACTGAGTGCGTTTACAGCTCTAGGGATGAAACTGTTTCTGAACCGCAAGGTCCCTATAGCAAAGGCTCTGAAGTGTTTGCCGTATGCGAGCAGTTCAAATAGAGTGTTCGCATGGCTGAAGCAGCGCGTGCTAGATGCTGTATTCCGATAATCCTCTTTCCGGTCAGCTGCTGTATAGCTGTGATTCCACATTCAGATACAGTGACGTAAAATACTCTCAGTGCATCACTCAAAGTAACAACACTAAAGCAGCTATGGTATTTGGAAAAGTGTGCCAGGATACAGTGCAACCTTGGGTCACGAACGTCTCTGAACATGTACAAATCGGGTTACGACCAAAAAGTTCGCCAAACTTTTGCATCTGTTCACGACCACACACTCGGGTGACGAACAAGCCAGTTTCCCTTCCGGTTCGTACACCGATGATTTCCAAACGTGTTCAGTCTCTCCCTGTGCATTCGCTGTCAACTCTTTGTGCTCTATTTCATTTCCCTTCCGGTTCCTACGCGCCAGTGATTTACACACGTGTTCAGTCTCTCCCTGTACCTGTACAGTACTTTGTTCTCGGTCAGACATGCATCGCACAGAGGGACTTTATCTCAAAACAGTAATCTCCTCTCCACCCAGTTCCTCCTCACTTCCTTCAGAGACAAAAGGATTTGAGGCAGCCTACATCCACAGAAGAACTGTGGTTAGTTATCCAAGATGTTTGGAACAACCTACCTACAGAGTTCCTTCAAAAACTGTGTACAAGTGTACCTAGAAGAACTGATGTTGGTCACACCAGATACTGATTTGATTTAGATTTCTGTTCATTCACTTTGCATTGTCAATTGATAAAAATAAGCTAGTAACACTTCTTTTTGTGTAAGCATTCTTAGTCTACAGCATTATTTCAAACATTTCTAAAACATTTGCAGTGCTGTATATACAGTACTATATACATGCGCACACACACTCTGCCCCCCATGTTGTTTTACATGTATAAAAATTCCTGTAATTTCTATATGGTGCGACTCAAATACCCTTGAATTGAAGTCTGCAATGTTCACTTTAATCACATCTGAATTGTTTTATTTGTAATTTTAAACTGTGGAGCCGAGGTGTAAATCAAGGAAAAACGTGTTTTTCTACCAAACACTATGGAAGGCACTGTATATGTGCATACATATACATACATACACACACACACACACACACACACACACACTACAAGAGAGAAAATAAAGGGTTGAGGACCATCCGGCACCCTGTCTAATGGAAAACTGGCAAAAAGGAAAATTTCAAGCAAATTATTGGGGATGATACACGTCCTTCCATGCCTCCTTTCGGACAAATTGATTTGCTTTGATGTACTCTTCCAACTTGAATATGGTCTGAACACCAGCTCCCTGCAATCCAGTTATTCAAATAGGGTACAGGGCAGTGTGCCAGATTGGCTGCTGCTCCCATTAACTCTTTTGAACCTCAGGCCTTCAATATTCATGTCCAAAGATGAGTTGGGCAATAAGAACACATCACAACAAGAGATATGGTGCAAAATGTGCAAAGTGCTTTTTATCCACAAAGTGTCCAACAACCAATAACAGAATAAAAACGATGATAAATGTGAAGGTTAATATCAATTAATAAATCCAAACTGTGAAAATCAGGGTTAAAACATGCAGAATCTGTCGTTAAACATCAACATAAACCTCTGTACCTTTGAAAAACGGACATGTCCACCGCTCTACCTTTATGGTCTCCTCGGCACAAGGAGATGTCCACCGATAGGTGCAGTCATTCTTTAATCTGGCTTAGGTCCCCGGTACCATTGGCATTCAACAGCAGACCTCTATTAGCCCTGCTTCATCTTCCTGTTAACATTCTTCGGGAGTCAACTTTTGTGGTTGGTCATTCAGGAGAGGAGTCCTTGCCTCTTGAGTGCTGTCGCCTCACTCCAGTTGGGGCCACCCTGGCTACCAGTCTTCTCTCCACAAAAACATCAGCTCCGTGCCGATCCCACTTCTCACCTTTCTTTCTCACTTTGGTTTTTAATCACTCTGTCCCACTTAGGCTCCTTTAATACGTTAACAAGCACAGGTGCCTAATCACACACCCCAGAGTGCTACTGCACATGAAAGCATACCACACCATTTTCCCCATCAACACTCCAGGGTCACTTGTCCACTGTAGTGTATGCACCTACACCTGCCCTAAGCCAGAGTGCACAATTTTTATTTAAACCAAGCATACTACCTATCTAATCTTACCACAGGCAAAATAGGCGGGACACCTTTTGGGATCAGAGTAGAAATTATGTCGGTGTGTTGCATCCTCTGGACTGTGGACGAAAGAATATAGTCCGCTAGCAACCACATTTCCCCAAATACTGAATTGGGTGTCCTTACTTCAACAATGCTGTGGGAATGCTCCCAATTTACTCACGTGCAACCAAGCATGTATGTATATTATATATCAAAAATTCCAAGAATACATTTTTTTATTGACTATCAACAAGGCTGTGAAGTCACACTGTATGACTACTCTTCATACTGGTCGGCTTCATCCAATATCACGGTAAGTGAACAGTTACTCACTGCCACAGTTATAGAAATGTTGAATCTAACATTCCAGGTGAAAATACTTTATATTAAAACCTTTTCCTAGGCTAAGGTATTTGTAAATATTACCTTAAGTAAAGATGTGATTTACTTACAAAATGACTCGCATCTCTATGGCAAATTATATCTTTTCCTGCTGGAGTTGCTTTTAAAAATGGACATGTAAGAAGCTTCCACTTTCATAATGAAAGAAGGGAGGACATGGCTTAAGTCAAGGCCAGATTAAGACCACCACACGCCCCTGGGTGATTTACCTAATTAGCAGGTAGTTGACCATATTTAACAATGCAGCATGTGGACACCAGCTCATTTAAAACAGCATGGTATTTTTCACTCTTAAATTTGGCACAATATTCAATCGCTTTCATTTGGTGAAGAGACTGGACAGATTCTATTGTTTTGATGAGAAGGGTGGGGAAATGGGCTGTTGGGTTTATTGGTGCAAAGGACCCTTGCCGTCATGGGCCCCTGGACACGCACCAAGAATACCTTGATGGTAGATCCTTTCCTGGTTGAAGTGGAATCAATTTCCTCCTTATGCTGTGAATATGGACTCAGTATGGCAGTGGATTACAGAACAAACATATAGAAAGCCGCACATTCTACAGGACTTAAAGGCATTACATCTACATAATAAAGTAACCCAAAACTTTTTGAACATTTTAATTTCAAGGTATGTATTCTCTTTACTACTGCATATATTCTCCAGTACTGAAAATTATTATTTTATTATTTTTTTAGAAATGACCTTTAAAGATTTATGCTATGATGGGCAACATGTATTTCAGTTGGCTATGTTGTAATAAAAAAAGTAATTGGACTCTTTTTTAAACTATGCTTTCTATGTACTACAACTCATGAGCTATGGCGGAGGTTGCAGTATTGCTGCTGTGGAAGGATACCTTTGAAATGTGGCTTGCACAAACAAATAAAGCAAAAACCAGACAGTAATTAGAGTCATTAGAGAAGCAATATTGGTAAAGCAGAGAAAAAAAAAATGTTTGTTGCTGTAAAAATATAAAGTACTCTGTGTTAGGATGCACAAGACTTTCTGAAAACACTGGTCTGCAGATTCTTGCATGTTCCGACTTCATTACATTGTAGACAATGATGATTATGCATGTTATTTATATAATGTCCAGGCTGCACAAGTATCCATTTCTTTTGTCTTATAAACCTTGTTTATAGCACCTCTTACATTTTAAAACTTGGACAAAATAATGAAAACATTTAATTTTCAGCTTAGGAGGAAAATGAAGAAAACTAATTTCCATTTGGTATCTTCTGGTCAGGCAACAGCAACCTCTTTATGCTATGGGAAAAGGCTAACATGCCCGTGCTTCTGATTTCACTTCCCTTTCATTAGTGCCAAATAACTGTCTTTGTGAAAACTCCCAAAAAATATCACAAATTCAGGTTAGGCCAGAAGGTATAAAAACAATATTGTCAACTAGTTACACCCAACATTTCTATATAAAACCAAAAACATTTTTTCCACATTAGTATGATAATAAAAAAACACATCAAAATACACATTTTGCACTATGACATTCTTTCAAATACAGTATAATCTTTAAAATTATATATCTTTCATAAGAGTTTACTGTCCTTGATAGAATATCTGTGTTAAAGCAAAGCCTGCGATACAAAGACAAGCTGGCAAACGGCCTGGATGCTACCATGAGCCTTTTTCACCATTCAAATGACCCCTACAGGCAATTGACAACTGCTGAATCTTGTGGAATGTGCTCTCTGAACTGTACAAAAGGCTTCAGCCTGCAGTGCATTGCTGCAAACAAAAACTGCCAAGTATAATTATTTTTAAGGTATGGCTCTATGTATGTGTTGCACAGATTTCATCCCCTCAACCAACCCGCCCTTTAAAACTGTCTCTTTGCCAGAATACATAGCTTTTAAAAATGTACATTTTAAACATTGTTACAGCTGCTGTTGAAAAACACAAAGCTTTTTATGAAAAATAAAACTTTCAGTTGTATTCTTTTATTTTTGCATTGTAAAAACTACCTTATAGTGAAAACACACATAACAAATAAACAGTTTACACCTATATAAACATGGACATTTGAAAGTTAATTCACAATAACACAAAACAACTGCTAGATATCTGGATGCCAAACAACTGAAGTTAAGTCAGGAGAATTCTGCTATGTCCCATTATGCTGAAGATAAATTGTTGACACAAATGTCCTTAAGTATTACGCTTAAATATGTCATTAATTGTTTGGTTTTTTTTTTGATCTGTAAAAGTTGGACATTGTTTCCTTGTTTAATCATGGATAGCCATTCTGCGTAGTAACCAAGTAGGTAGGACTGCAATCTACTGTATGAGGATATACAGAATGTAAAAGTACAACAAACCAATTACTGTAGAATGAAAATACAAAAATAAAATTACAACTTGAAATGCCAAAACAAGGTCAAATACTTAAATATGTACAGAGCAAAACGTGGGTTACTGTCACTTAAATACAGTACATTATAACAGTGGTACTAAGAGCCATTTCAGAATTTCTCATAACTTATCAATGATGGAACAAGGCAGCAAAACAGAGTTCCAGTCCTGTCAGCAAAAACATTAGGGAGCAGTAGCACTGCCTGGACTAAACAATCCAGATTTTTTGCTGATTCAAACCAAAACATGAGTAAGTGATGCCATAAATTTTAGAAATTCATTATCCATCAGCTTAGTGCCACTGAGTGAGGTATTAAAAAGTTACAGTGCGTCGAATATGTCAAATCAGCATAGTATAAAACAAGTGCCAATACCACATGCCAACATACCCATTAACCTGTGCAGGTATCACCATTCTCTGTCAAATGGTGAAACCAGAAGAATAAATGGTGCAGGACTGAAACACACTCTAGTAAAAGAACTGCATATAGCCATCAGTAAAAAATAGAATTAACGTTTTCTATAAAATTTGCTTTATGCATTTAAAATTATATGCATGTTACTGTATTTTATTTAAATTTATTCTTAAGAGCCCTGTTTTACATTTGTCACCAAACAGACAGAAAGAAATGCTGTTTGTTATAATTTGTGGGAGGACTACTTCCAAGAATGTGTAAGGAAGCATGCTGTACAGGTACAGACAGCTCATTAATTTTATAGCAAGTTTTTTCTTTTCTTTTAAATGCAATGTATTAGAAGTAGTCTGAACCATCAAAAATAATCATAAGAAATTTTCAAAAGAGGTTTCTATAATTCTACCACTGATCATTCTATCAGAATTCTAAAAGCTTCTATTTTGCAGCAAAAATGGTGGGTGCTCCCCCTTCAAGACTTGAATGTCTCTAATCAGACTATTAACAGCTGCTTACTTGCTCAATTTTCAAATGTCCAATAGAATACTTGAACACTACACTAAGAGGTTGTGCGCATGAAAGAAATGTAATGCCAACAAGTCTGATTACACTATACAATAATTTTATCTTTTAAATAACTACAGTAACCCTTTTTGGAATTTTATGGAAAGCAGCTGGACTGTTTTCTAAGGGGCAAATTCCTTATCGGTGTTAGTTGAGCAATTCAGTTTTGAACAAAGATGGTCTTCAGACTCATTCTATTCATTGCTGGACATGTAATTATCCTCAGTTCATAGTCTAGACATTACTGCTTTCAGAGTATTTAAGACCCTCTGCAACATGCTTGCTGCTCTAAGCAAGCAATGCTAAATCTGGACCAGATAAATTAGTAAAGAATGCAATAAAAGGCACAATAAAAGAACTTTATCCTCCAAACCTTACTGTTGCTGCTAAATTAGATTTCTTTGAAATGCAGATCAGTGGAACTAGATTAGTGAATTTTAGCTGCTGTCAACATCATAACAAAATACAAATACAATTGTTCGAGGGCCTTATCTCCTTGCTTCCATCTGCTGCCTTGTTATTTACTTTCCTTGATTTACTATGCAGATCTAAATAAGACCACATCAAGGAGGGCTTACAATACAATGGCTTCTTAAGCTTTACATCAAGGTATTTGAAACTGAAGCTCTGAAAGTGCTGCCATCAAAGACATATCTCTAATGAACTTCCATATCAGAGAGGTTTTGGTATTTAATGCTGCTGTGAAAAGGAAGAACTACAAATCGGAACAGTCAATGGAAGCAAATGTCTACATATCCTGATGAGATTAACACACTACAGGAACGCACAAATCAAGTCTGGCCAGGCTACTTACATTTCTTAATATTTACAAGAAAGGATCCTTTTTCTGTTTGCTTTCATTTTTCTCCTTTTAGATCTAAAAGTTAAGACCTTGAAACTAAACCACTTATAACACTCCCTCACCCATTACATGTATTGTGTGGACCATTTATATAACTCCTTTTTGCTAGCAATAGAAACTGCATTTCAAAATCCAGGGAACATACATGTAAATGCAACCATATGCAGGATGTGTATTAAAAATTTTATTTATTTTAAATAATATATCTATATAACTAACTTCATCGCAATAACTTGTAGTTAAATAGCATTTGCATTACCTTTACAGTTTCAGGGGGAATAAATCCAAACCTAGAGTTTGTATGAACAAAAGCAGTTGAGCTTTTGTAATCTTGCACATAAGAATATACGATTTGTGGTAATAATCAATCAACTTTGAACCAAAATATACCAGTTATAAACACAACCTATCGAGAATGCAGCTGCAGACTGCCAGTATGATGAGCTGTGATATACAATGTATGGCAGCACCACATGACAATCATTAGGTCCTGGATATTTCAGACTTCACAACTACCCTAGACTTGGTGAATACAAATATATTTTCTCATCATCAAGCTGTACAGTCTTCAAATTTGTAGGTTGTCTCTCAACAGATGGGGATTCTTGGAAACTACCCAAAAAAGCAGAGTCAAACCATGGTTACACTACAGATAGCCATAAAAGGGCCTACTGACACTATTTGCTTAATGAAATGACAAAACAGCAGATTTGCATATGCAAAAGCAGGTGTTATAACAGGTTTGACTCCTTATGACCCAAGATATTTTATTAAAAAAAAATGTTAAAAAAAAAGCAGCTTATTACCACCAACAGCTTCCCCAAAGGCAATTCCACTCACATGAGAACTAAAATACCCACCATCTGTGCTACTGGTTGCCAGAAGCGACAATTTAAATTAAAAAAACTACTCATCAAATACAATAAACATAAACCATTGTCTTGCAATATCCATATGTGGCTGCTGTTTACCTCAGTAGACATTACAAAAAAAATGAAGCCTTCTGACCACTCATGAACTTTATAGTGAAGGAGCCATTTTTCCTTTGAGAACTTTAAACTAGCTTCTCTGGTGTCCCCTTCAGCTACCAGAATTTCACTGCTTAGACAATAAAATATTCTAAGTAGTAGGTGATCTGCACCACCACTACCTGATTGAATGGCGGGTGTCCTAGATGTTCACATAACCATTATATCATCAATTTATTCTATGTGAAGCCTGAAAATCATGAGGACTGATTTAGAATATCTATGATAGGTAGATCCCCAGTGGGGACTGGGTGGTCTTTTGGTCTTGGAACCCCTGCAGATTTAATTTCTGTCTTCCTGGCCATTTGACCTTACCTTTCTCTTTGCTACATACTGTATACTATTATTGCCTAATCTTGTTTATGTTTTATATTAACTACTCCTTTTATTTCATTTTGTAAACCACTTTGAGCTACATCATTTGTATGAAAACGTGCTACATAAATAAGTGTTGCTGTGTGTGACGGTGTGAGTCGGGTCCCTAACTGGAGACCCTTAAACCCTCCCCCCGCCAATAACGTACCCAAGGGATGAGCCAGATAAATGAGGTCACTCACAAAGCAAGTAGGTAGGTGCAAGAGTGAACAAAGTACTTTTATTAAAACAATCCAAATCAAAGTGTCCAAAGTGCAGGGCAAAGTCTCCAATAACTAAAAAAAAAAAAAATCCATTAAAACAGTGACAATCTATGGGTGTAAAATCAAGATGAGAATAAAACTTATCACAGTCATTGGGTCAATGTTAGTTCCACTTTTTGATGAGCCCAGCACAACTCCCTCTATCTCCCCACTTCCCCCATTACTTGCTCAGCAGCTACAGATTCCGGCAGCTGCAGTCATCACCAACCCAACTCCTGTCTTGGCTGCCATGAGCAGCGTGGACTAGACCACTCTGGGTCATTAGTCCTCTTATCTTCTTTCTCACTCGCTCCAGCATTCCTCAGATCCCTTGAGAGGACACCACCTCAAAATTGCACCCACCCCTCTAGACAATCAGTTGGGACGATCCACCCCTAGAGTGGCAGTCCTTCGCTCCATTGCAGGCCCTTCAACCACACTGCCTTTAAAGCACAAGCAGGCTGGCTCTTCCTGCCTCTCCTCCCAATACTGTCCTCATGGCATCTCTGCTCTTTCTTCATTCTTTGTCTTTTTATATCCCTTTTTGTTTTTTTGTTTTTTTTAAATCTACCCCCTCTACCCATGCAGGCTCCTTTTCTACTCTGCTCTGCCACTGCTAAAGGGGCACAAGTGTGCATGTGCCACTCCATCTAAGCAATTATGAGGAACCAGCCTGACACACATACTCTCAGGCATCTATCCATGGAATGAAGCACATTTGTGTACCCATCCATGCCTGACTAGAGCCTGCACTTTGTGGGGTGCGATTATTTATTTAAAATTGGCACAGTGCCACGGACTACTTATCAAAATGTGTTGTATGGTTTAGGTTTCTTTGCCAAACAGAATGGGTAAAATTAATTTAACAAAGCACCTTCAAGCACCATGACCACTAGAAATTTGCCTCACTTATACTAATCAGCTAAACCAAATTTAATCCAATTTCCCACTACTAACACAGAAGCACTAGTGAACCAAAAAGTGCACTACAGATAAAGGGCAGCTAACAAACTCTAAATGTTCATAAGTACAAGAATCACACACAAACAGAACACTACAGTAATTGAGGAGTAGCACACACACAGGAAACAGCTGGATAGTAAGATGGCACAAATGCTATCATGCATTAAAACAGACAATCATGTGAAGGGTAAAATCATGCAAAGCTCATTCCCATGTTAGGGCTCATTTATACTTCATGCTCAGAATGCATATGTGCACACATCATGGCTGCCATGCATTCCCAGCATTCATTTGACACATCCTCTGAGCAGGTCCTAAGAAATTAACGAGACACGTGTATGAGTTGCAGTACCAACAAAAGTCAGGGGATGGGGGATTGCAGTTTGATAAAAGTTGGAACATGACATCAGCGTCTCAGTTTACTATCTACATGTGACAGAATGTCGCTATGCGGAACCTACAGGATCGATGTGCACGCTTCCATGTTTGATGAATGGTTCAATGTAGTGAAGCAAAATGCCGACATACGGATGAATTCGTGGTGCTTTTATATTCAAGAGTCGCATATTCCCGATTGTAATGACACAATACATTTTAAAAGTCTTATATACCATCTTTTGTGCCGTCTTTTTTTTGGGGGGCTTCTTCCTGACCTGACAGCAGCGGCAAACAGCAATAAATCACCACACAGAACATATTAAATGTATGATATTCTAAATCTCTGCACATTTAGAATCCTTAGATTTATACTTTAATGCATTTCATCATGAAAGTGAAATCAAGTATGTATATTTTTCAGATAAATCGTTAATTTCATTTAAATAATGAATATTGTTAATAATTACACACATGGGGGTGACACGGTGGTGGAGCGGTAGTGCTGCGGTCTCGCAGGGAGTCACGTCGCTGATATTCCCTGCATGGAGTTTACATGTTTTCCTGCAGGGTTTCCACAGTGTGCTCCGGTTTCCTTCCAAAGACATGCAGATTTGGGGATTTGGTGCTGCTAAAATGACTCCAGTGTATGTGTGTGCTTGCATTCACCTTGCGATGAGCTGAGGCCCCATCCGGGGATTGTTTCTGCCTTGTGCCCAATGCTTACTGGAATGGACACATCCCTGGATTGATGGATTTAATCATTAAACATCCTTTTCAGAGATATTGCGGTAAGGTATCATCGGAATTTAATGGGTGTTCCAGGCAATTCACAACACAGAAAAGCCGAACCTGTTCTCACCGTGATAATATCTCACTCTGCCACCTGCTGGATTCCTCCAGATTTACATAAAGTATGCGCACAAGTATAAACAGTAAAACACTTGCATAGCACGAGTGTCCGCTGCAGCATGCGTCGCGTCAGGTGAAGTATAAACCCGGCCTTAGTTCATGCTTCAGTCAAGTTTTATTTAACCAATTTGTTACTTACATTAGCTACTGCGTATACAGTCATATGAAAAAGTTTGGAAACCCCTCTCAGCCTGCATAATAATTTGCTCTACATTCAACAAAAAAAGATAACAGTGGTATGTCTTTCATTTCCTAGGAACATCTGAATACTGGGGTGTTTTCAGAACAAAGATTTTTAGTGAAACAGTATTTAGTTGTATGAAATTAAATCATATGTGAAAAACTAGTGGTGCAAAAAATTTGGGTACCCTTGTAATTTTGCTGATTTGAATGCATGTAACTGCTCAATACTGATTACTTGCAACACCAAATTGGTTGGATTAGCTCATTAAACCTTGAACTTCATAGACAGGTGTGTCCAATCATGAGAAAAAGTGTTTAAGGTGGTCAATTGCAAGTTGTGCTTCCCTTTGACTCTCCTCTGAAGAGTGACAGGATGGGATCCTCAAAGCAACTCTCAAAAGATCTGAAAACAAAATTTGTTCAGTATCATGGTTTAGGGGACGGCTACAAAAAGCTATCTCAGAGGTATAAACTGTCAGTTTCAACTGTAAGGACTGGAATCAGGAAATGGAAGGACACAGGCACAGTTGCTGTTAAACCCAGGTCTGGCAGGCCAAGAAAAATACAGGAGCGGCATATGCGCAGAATTGTGAGTATGGTTACAGACAACCCACAAATCACTTCCAAAGGCCTGCAAGAACATCTTGCTGCAGATGGTGAATCTGTACATCGTTCTACAATTCAGCGCAATTTGCACAAAGAACAACTGTATGGCAGGGTGATGAGAAAGAAGCCCTTTCTGCACTCACACCACAAACAGATTCGCTTGTTGTATGCAAAGAAGAAGAAGAACACCGCATTCCAAGAAAAACACCTGCTACCTACTGTCAAAATTGGTGGAGGTTCCATCATGCTGTGGGGCTGTGTGGCTAGGACTGGGTCCCTTGTTAAAGTCGGGGGTTGGCTGAATTCAACCCAATATCAACAAATTCTTCAGGATAATGTTCAAGCATCAGTCACAAAGTTGAAGTTACACAGGGGTTGGATATTCCAACAAGACAATGACCCAAAACACAGTTTGAAATCTACAAAGGCATTCATGCAGAGGGAGAAGTACAATGTTCTGGAATGGCTGTCACAGTCACCCGACTTGAATATCATCGAAAATCTATGGGATGATTTGAAGCAGGCTGTCCATGTTCAGCAGCCATCAAATTTAACTAAACTGGAGAGATTTTGTATGGAAGAATGGTCAAAAATACCTCCATCCAGAATCTAGAGGCTAATCAAAGGCTATAGGGGGCATCTAGAGGCTGTTATATTTGCAAAAGGAGGCTCAACTAAGTATTGATGTAATATCTCTGTTGGGGTGCCCAAATTTATGCACCTAATTTTATTATGATGCATATTGCATATTTTCTGTTAATCCGATAAACTTAATGTCACTGCTGAAATACTACTGTTTCCATAAAGTCATGTCATATATTAAAAGGAAGTTGCTACTTTGAAAGCTCAGCCAATGATAAACAAAAATCCAAATAATTAAGAGGGGTTCCCAAACTTTTTCATATAACTGTAAGCAGTGGATCACTAGTCATGCCATATGCTTTAGAGATGTTCTAGCTTAGGTTCTATTCCATTACAGTAGTTACATTTATTTGATAATTAAGCCCATTTTACACGCTAAATGAGTTGGTTACCTCTTACCCAAAGAAAGAAATTAATTTAGGAAAAGGAACACCACAGCCTTACACCAAATAAAAGCACATATTGAAAAAATGAAAGCCAGGATGTATGAAATTATAATGAACATTAAAGAAATAAGCAAGGACTTTGCCATAAATCAGTGATATGGAAAGAACAGAACTGAGTCACAGTTAATTTGTTAACACTAGAATTACCAGAGCCAACGAAAAAACTCGTAATTCTGGCCCACCTTAAATCCCTTCGCACCATCTTTTGTCTTCTAAATGTGTCGATAAGCCTAAGTGGCAAGCAGCCTGCTATTCCATCCCCCCACTGCCTCAGAATGGGCAAGAAGTTCTCCCAGTTCCTGCCTTGATTGATTAGCTGGGAGTGAGCTACCCAGAATTGTACGGGGAAATAATTTGATGTGTGTTTTGTGTCTACAACAATCTATCTAAACACATGCAAATTGTTTGTTTATTATTACATTTTGAACGGCACCTTTGGTTATAAAAAAAATCAATAATCTCAAACCTGCTTAACACTAGAATTACCAGAGCCTACGAAAAAACTTGTAGCTCCGTCCCACCTTAAATCGCTTCGCACTTCTCCGTCAGTGTCTTTTGTCCTGTAAATGTGTGGATAAGCAGCAAACAGCAAGCAGCCTGCTATCACATCCCCCCACCCCACACAGTTTTCTCAGCTCAAATCTGTTTACCTGCGTGTCAGTTGCTTAGATCTCTAGTTGTATAGAGTGAGAAGTCAAGCAAAATGACACCTTTTATAAATACTATATCATTATTTGGAACACTTGCACTTCATGTGTGTTCCGTGTCTACAACAATCTATGTAAACACATTGTTAAAACAGAAACATTTTTCATGTTTTAGTAATAAATGACAAAATGTAGACATGAACTGTATAATGTGTGAAGTCTGATAGCCAAATATCAAATAAACACTTTCACAAAAGGTGCAAGTACAATGCGACAGCTTCTGAGGTGCTGTGGTTACAACTGCCGACTTATAATCCAGAGGTTGTGAGTTCAAAACCAGCTACCCGGCAAATGTACTGTTTCCATCAGTGAGCTACTCTTATTGTTAATATTCTATAATAAAAACATACATTTGATTTGTGTCTGTAACAGCCGGTGTAAATTTATAGTGCTTGTAAAGCTTAGCGTTAACCCCCCACTTTTATCATCTCAGTCACGATCACGATACAACACACGCCCCCTGCCCCAGATCTGATACGGTTACTTTTTATCTGAAACTGGGAATAACTGTAGATGTGAGTGGTGTTTTGAGACAAAGGAATTGGAAATTCTCTGATTTGGAGGGATAAAAGCTGACACACAAACACTGGTGAATCTGCCTTCTTCATATCTCACCGTCACTTGAATTTTTTTTTATTCAGTTTTATTGAGTGTTCCTGCTCACGCTGAATTAGTATGCACCTTATGATCCATGATGTCAAAGCCGCACTGACAAAAAACAGAGACATAGGTATATATGATGCACATGTTGTAAATGTAGAAAGGATGGTCCTTAGGTGCGTGGGAACTGTTAACATTTGAATCTGATGATTGCATATAGCGCGGAACTGACCTCTCTGTACTATTCGTTCCTCTGCATGTCCTGGAGTACAAAAGAAACAGCACCATGCACCTAAAAGTGGACACTGGCAAGACTGGGAAAAAGAAAAAAAAAAACGCAGTCACGGATTACAAGCGTAAGAAGGCGTGGTGCGAATGAATATGAATAATGTGTTATCTGTACCACAATGTTTTCTGAAATGTACTATACAGGTCATAAAATGAGTTATTCCAAATATCATATATACCTATGTCTCTGTTTTTTTTGTTGCTAACTTTTACAAGTACTAAAAATTTACACCGGCTGTTACAGAAACAAATCAAATTTATGTTTTTATTATATAATATTAACAATAAGAGCAGCTCACTACTCAAAATGGTACATTTTCCGGGAAGCTGGTTTTGAAGGCACATGCACCATCCTTACATACACTGTCGATCTGGCTCTTACATACAAAGGACAGTGCATGTAAGGACGGTGCATGTGCCCAAAACATTAACATTTATATGTTACTTACATAAAAGCCAGATCGAATGATATTTACCTTTATTTATTTATTTATTTACTTACTTCCTACAGCATAAAGTCACAAGTAGAGTGCAGAGCTTCCCATGTACATATACAAATTATAGTGATGGCAAAAGTGCATTCTTGTTCCGATGTAGAACTGTCGTCATGATCTGAGTTGACCTTTGTTATAGCGCGTCTATCTGAAAACAGCAGAGTATACGGGGTTTGGTTGGGATCGTGAACGCGGCTGAGAGAATAAAACTGAATACAAAAAAAAAAACACAGCTAACCTTTACAAGTATCATAAATTACACCGGCTGTTACAGACTGGAATCAAATGTATGTTTTTATTCTAAAATAGTAAGAATACGAGCAGCTCACTTCTCAAAACAGACTCGTCCGGGATCGAACCCGTGAAGTTTTGATTACCAGTCAACAGTGGATACCGTTGCGCCATCGAAGCAGTCGTAGCAAATGCGTATCAATGTCGCACCCTAACGCGGGTTCTTTTTCTGCAGTTATATTTTTTGAATAAAAGCGCATTTGTTCTGTTATATTTTGTAACTTTTGTGAAAGTGTTTCTTTGATATTTGGAATTCAGGCTTCACACGTTATACACTTCATGTCTATATTTTGTCAATTATTACTAAAACATGAAAAACGTTTCTGTTTTAACAATGTGTTTACATAGATCGTTGTAGACACAGAATACACATGAAATGCAAGTGTTCCAAATAACGATATAGTATTTATAAAAAGGTGTCATTTTGCTTGACTTCTCACTCTGTACAACTCTAAGCAAATGACACGCAGATAAACAGATTTGAGCTGAGAAAACTGTGCGTGGGGATGTGATAGCAGGCTGCTTGCTGCTTATCCACACATTTACAGGACAAAAGACGCTGACAGAGAAGTGTGAAGCAATTTAAGGTGGGATGGATCTATCAAGTTTTTTCATAGGCTCTGGTAATTCTAGTGTTAATCAGCTTCATGGTAAAAAGGGGGGTCATAGATTTTCCGAGAAGCAAGGCAAGAAACATCTCTAGGTAGGTCAGCAGTCTACTGTAGCATCTAAGGTCACACCAATAACCCTAAAAGGAGCAATTCTTTCTTCAAAACACCACTGAATGAGAACTGTTCGAAAGATACAAGAAACTAAAATGATGTTCATACACAGTGTTGATAGGCTCTCACTCTGTGACTAAATGAGTAACCATAAGATATAGGATGAATTTGGAATGGTACTGCATCTTCTATAGATCACATGTTCTTAAACTATGGGTCACAATCCATTTTGGTTACGTGTTCTCTCATTTTGGGTCATGCAGAGTCACAATTCTCAATTGTAACCAATGGGAAAAGGCCGCATATGGTTTACAGATTGTCTTGCAATGGGTCACCACAGGTAGTTTAAGTAAATGCCACTGCACTGCTAGAACATGCATCCATAATTCCCCAAGGAAGACTATTGGCAGCAATTGTCCAAATAAAGACTGCCTGCCAGGTCAACCCCCCCTACCCAACCAACAGGATGACTATCAGCAGCGATTTTCTACAGGGGCTTACCCCTACCAGAGAAAATTCTAAGACTTGAAGACACAAAAAAGGTAAAATTGGACAGTAGAAAAAAAGAACCACTAGGTGCTTTGGGCAACTGCTGAAGATACTGTATGTAGAAGGCTTAAAAACAAGTGAGAGGCACAGTGCATAGAGGGGAGTACATAATGGGCTCAAACACAAAAAACAGAATGTTCTAGTGGGTAGGTGTTAAACATTTCTATCAGATATCAGTGCTGAGGCAGCTGCTACTCTCAACATACATCAACTATCTAGACAAGAATATAACAAGCATGTTAAAGTTGCAGAAGATACCAAACAAGGTGGAATGGCAGATATTATAGAACTGGCTAATTGTTAGAGGAACTTGGACAGCATATACAATTTAGGTTTCAAATGCCTCAAAACTGCCTAATTAAATGAAAGATGTCACATACACATCAGCCTCACAAAGACCTTAACCAAACAGGAAATGGTAAAAGAATGTATGTATATACCAGAGCGAGTAGTGCAACACAGCTGACTGAATCTGTTTTTATGAAAAGATCCCACCTACATTGAGCCGTAAACAGTGAAAGATACTTTTCCACTGGATAGCTGAGTTACAGACCTTTCCAATTTAGTGTAGATGTCTTTGATTGTCATCGATTGTTAGTCCTGGGGGGTCTGTGACTAACTGCTGATCAATTTTCTTAAACATAACATCTTTGAAAATATACCTAATAGAGTGGTATTCAATATTAAGCAACTGAAAAATATCTAAAAAAAATCGAGCAATATTTTAGTAAAATCAGTAACATTACTCTGTGAAAGGAGAAAAGGAACTAAAACAAGTTCCCCATCTAATTATTATTATTAGTTAAAGAACAGTAATTCATTAATATTATATAAAACAGTAAGAACTTAAAAAAAGAAAATGATTTATTAGACATGAGTGGTAGACAATGGGCAAGATGATCAGGGGGCCATGATTGTTTGTGTATATCTAGGACAAAAAAAAAAAAAAAAAAAAAAAAGATCAAGGGCCGCTTTTAACTTGGTTATGATTCTCTTTTTCTTTCTTGGGACAGCAGTAAACACATATTTGTCTATTATTTTCCTGGAATTTGTTTTGTTTCAGTAAACATTCTCATTAATTACACCCACACTTAAATACTATAATTGAGTATTTTGATTATAAGGTGCAATAAACATACCTAAACATTGCAAAATTTAAAATGTTAAAAAAAAAAAAAAAAAAATTCAAGCAGCAGTTAAAAAGGTGACAAATCTAAAACAAGCCTTTAAATAATTTTTTTTTGGTAATGTATTTATCTAGGCTATAAGAAGATGAGGACAAAGAAGAAAGATTTATCTAGGCTTCAGTTTTTAAAAGGAGTGAGGGCATCCCGAGTTATTACCCAAGTTAAATATTCATTTAGTATGTGACATACAAGTATTTTTCCCCCATTTGGCACTGTGGACAACCAATAAACTCTCTCAGTGAAATCAAGCACAAGACAGGAATTTGATTTACTACATTCCCAAGAAAATAATTCTCATCTAATATGAATACTGTTCACTTCAATTAAACTGTGATTTTATTTCAGTATTTGATAGAATTATGCCAAAATGAAAATTCCTGTAAGGACTATTAAATTCTTTAATGCCTATTTATGTGATGATTACTTTTTATCCTATTGTTTCCTCTATTTGTGGTTTTAAGAAGCAGAATGTTATAAAACATTGCAGAAGACAAAAGACAACTTTGTGTGCTGAAATCTACCAGACTTATCTACCCTGATTTTTTCCATTCAGGATTGATTGTATGAAGACTGCTACCTCATTCATAGACTGCACTCACGTCTCATGGGTGTACTGCTAAATTTAATAAACCGCATCCTGAAACTCAGTGAGACCATCTTGATTTTGCTGACCAACAGTAATGAAAAAAAATTACATAACAGATCTGAACGAGTGATAATAAAACATGTCACTGAACTTCGCAAAGACAAAAGTAGTATAAAAAGAGGACAATTGTTAAAACTTTCATCTCCTCTAGTTACACTACAGAAAAAAAGAAAAACACAGACAAAAGTGTCATCTCACAGAGCCACAAATATACCTGCAAACTTTTTTATAACAGAATGTGGCTAGAATGATGATGTCAGCATATAGATGGTGATACAATTACATTAGCCAGAAGGATGGCAATGTATAAAAAAAGCAAAAAAAATCGTATTTTACATTGTCAATTGTATTTATTTTTTTTCTTATGTAGGTTATGTCTAGTGCTGGGAGGTATACCGGTTCATACCAAAAAACATATTTTATTTTTGTTATGATATGGATTTTTCTTATACCGCAACACCGGTTTAAATAGCATAAACAATGTTCGGAACGTGGCGCAGCGGGAAACTATTTAAGGGGGGACAGAGTACATGCGTTAGTGGAGGAATTGAGCAGTGAAAATGGACAGGGAACATTCTGAAACTGAAGCTGTAGCAGATGATAAAGTTGAACATGATGACACAGAAGAATTTTTGCCAAAAAAAAAAAAAAAGGAGCCATGGTTTAAAAAAGTCGGATGTGGACCAAACGACTATTTACTGCAAATGCTGTTGAGCTAAAGCTGTTGCCGGAGGCGGCAACACGAGCAATTTGCTGCACCACCTTAGCCGAAAACATGCTTTGGAGTACCATGAATGTATGGAACTAAGATTGGCATCCTCCACATTCTCACGTAAAACTGAAAAAGCTAGAGGACCGTTGAATCAGAAGTCACTTGTAGAGGCATTTGCTAGAGGTACTGCCTGTGACAAAAAAAGCAAGCGGTGGATCGAGATAACCAACAGTCCATATAACATGTCAGCAGACAGAGATTGTTAACATTAACAAAGTGTAGTTGGTTTACAAAAAATATTTACTATTTATTCCTTTTCTAAGACATATTGTGCAATACAACTTTTGACAAGCACCTGTGGATATTTTACAAAGTCTAAATGCCTCTTTAATTTTGACAACATATTTTCAACCATTCATAGTTTAAGTTGTTTGTAAAATTTGTTCAATAAAAAGGTTCTATATTTTGACTGCAACTGTCATGCAATGTGATTTCTTCTCTTCATTAGTGCCACCTCATTGAAAACTATAACTTTATGGGGCCATGCAAACCTGTATTAATACTTGTGTGCACATTAAAATGTTTTTTTTGTACAATGTACAATTCTCGTGACATATACTTAGTATCAGCATTAGATCCTCAATTTAAGGCCTTCATTTTCTTAGCTGAGCATGACTGCAATTTCACTTTTTCAAGACTGACAACCGAGGTTGCAGGGCTAGAGAAGGTGAGCTCTAAGTTGTACAACTGTATTGTCATTCTTGTTTTTGCCAATAAATGAACAGTATTTTCTTTATGCTGGCAATATTAAAGTTAATAGTAACCAAAACATTCCCAATAGGGTTGCAGGTTTAGGTTTACTTCTGAATATTTTCAGCTGCAGGAGGAATATGATGGAGATGGAACCAAAAGCATTGGTCCAGAACAATAATACACCTTTCTTGGTCACACGTGACAGACCTACTCCACCTAAAATGGCAAAGGGGTCCTCTGCATTGATGGAAGGACACATCAGCAGTCCCGGTTTCAACCAAACTGGCAGTTCACACAGGACAAAAAGTAATTGCAAGATAGAGAGGTTATATTATTTCCTTTTTCTCAAAATCCATTGACCTGGTGCAGCATGCATGCTGAGGAGTATCCCCTTTTATCCTGTCAGGCAAAGTGATATGTTTACATTCCAGCTAAAAGTGTGCTACTTGCAACACTATTAGAGCAAAAAGGAGTTGCCTCACACCATGCACTGTAGGATCAGCGGTTTTTTTTTTTTTTTTGCAGGAAAATGTAGTTCCCAAGAACTTAATTTACCTCTTTTTAAGTGAAGGTGAAAGACCTATAGGTAAAATCTTGCCTCTGGGCCATTGTACAATACGGATTTATGTTTATACTTCAGTTTTCACTTTCAATAGCTTATATGGGTAGGGATAACAATGGCATTAATATAATGCAAATAAGGCTGGAAATCAGTGTTCACTATTTGTAAGTACCTTTTATGGCAATTGAAATGCTGGTAAATAAAAGCTGAAATAAAATGCTTTAGGCCACGTTGTCCGTTTATTATTAAACACTGTACATTTTTGTATCAACTATGAATACATATACACATCACCTTAATTCAAAACCTTGATATCATACACTAATGGAATCAATATTGAATCAAATTCAGAATCAAAAAACCCCATGTGAACTGGAGTTGAATTGAATTTGCAAGTATGTAATAGAAAAAACAAAATGCAGTAGTGTGGAAGGGTCTAAAACCCAAACTTTGATAAACCATGGTTGTCACTCAATTTCAATGAATTTGAGACACTATTCACTGCCTCTTTCTATCACCCAGGTGACATGATCCACCTTAAGATAGGCACAGAAATGCAAGTAAGGCTAATTTACTGTATTCAGCAACTACCTACATACAGTGATGTGACAAAAAGTGTTTGCCTTCTTCCTGATATCCACTGTTTTTGTACGCATGTCATAATGAATGGCTTCAGATCTTTAGACAAAATACAGATGTTAGCTAAAGAGAGCCACAGTAAACATTTAACACCATTTCTGAATTACTACTTAATACATTTAAGTAATAATTATCCAACACGTGTACTGCCCGTGTGGATAGATATTTGCCTACTTAGTTACTCACTCAAATAGCTGATCAAAGGTAATTAATAATTCAACTCCACTGACTAAGCACAGCCAGATCTGAATGCAACCAATCCTGTTGAATCTACATCTTGCCATATACTGAACCCAAAACAGGACAGTGAAGTAGTCACCCCAAGGTTTCTAGAAGAACACAGTGAAATCTAAGAAAATTCCAGAAGAGGAAAAAAAAAAATTGTATAATCCCCAATCCTTTTGTTCTACAGAGAGAAGAGTCAAAAGTACAAGTCTTTGGATGACAAAGATCCCTATATGTCTGATGACAAGCTAATTCAATGATCGACAGTAAGAACATCATACCTACAAAAAACATAGGGATGGCAGTTTCATGGTGTGGGGATACTCTGATGCCTAAAATTCTACACTTTAACTTTAACCTGGGTTATGCAGCAGAACAATGACTCAAAACACAAAAGAAAAAGTCTACAACTGAATGACTCAGATTGATCAAAATTAAATTTTTTTGAGTGGCCTACTGGAAGTCCTAACATTAACCCAATAAAGATTAGTGCCTGACTAATATAGATTATTGTTTGTTTTTAGAGGATATTGGTATGTGGGAAGCAAAGGAGACCAATTACTAATACATGTTGTACGATGTGTTTAGGTAAAACTTTTCACAGAAAAAATCTGAATCAAAATAAGTTTAAGTATAAGATGTTAATACAGGTTAGTTAAATTACAGTTTTGTTTTTAATGACGTGTGCAGTGAGTACAAGTGGCTAACTGTTAAATTTATGCTTACCAAGATAATCACGTAGTCCATGTTGACTTAAGTATAAATAATAACCTTCACTGACAAAAAAGTTGTACTTGCTGATCTGGCAATAATATGATGAATAAATAAATAACAATCAGTGAACACATATATACTGTATCATCCAACATATATCAGTATGATCGCATATATCCTGAATGTTTTGGTTGGGGTACATGTTTATTAAACTTGACAAACTACTGCAACATTTAAAATTGCATATCTCCCAGACTTCTACTTGTCATGAGACTAACATTAAATTTCCGCATTAGCTACAAATTTAGATGAGTGAGCATCGAAAAAGTACCAAGTTTCTAAGGCATTTAAATAACAGAGACAACATAAGCACAAAAATCATAGGTTTATAATACTGTATAAGCAAATTTTACTGAAATATGAAACCAGCATTTATCTGAATAAAAAGCTATTTAAGAGCTAACAGATCTGAGTTTTATCAATAAGCTGATCCAAATACTGTAACTTTATTAATTAAAAAAAATGGAATGGCCATTGATAATCCAAGTTTTCTTTTTCTCTTTCACAGATGTCTAACAATAAAAAAAACTTTATTAACTACAAAAGGTGGGGGCAAAACGTCTGCAGTTATTTATTGTGTAAACATCTGACCTCTGAAATAAAGATGATCTCAGTTATTGAGTAAAACCTTAATGCATGCTTGGAGTATGTTGTGCCGCATCCATTTTTGGCAGACTGTGAGGATAAGTGGAAAACACAGAAAAACACAAAATACATCATTTTACCAGGATAACTGAAATTCAAGTACAACAGTAAGTAAAAAAAATGACCTTATGAATTCAAATAAACATTTCAGTTATTGTCAGTCCTGGGGGCAACGAATGTAGCCAGAGTATACCATGTGAAGCTCCTAGGCTTGTTCAGCATGTTCATTGTGTGATACCCCATGTAGCAGAAACTGGCACAATGCTACTTTGGGCTTTTGTAGTTTGATTGGATGTATCACCTGTGGCAGCTAGGAGAAATTATCATTTTAAAAAAAAAAAAAAATTATAAAACTGTTAATTTATAGTTTCTTCAAACAAAAAGTGCAATAACAAAACTCCCAAACCAAATTAATGCAGTATCATTAACAAAAATAGTCACCAATTTACAAAAATGCAGTCTTTTCTCTTCCTCCTGTTTCAACCAAAAATCCAGAAAGAAAGAAAAAAAACAATTTATTCAAAACACTACTTATACAAAATGAAAATGATCGAATTCCTTCTTCCCAAAAGCATCGAGGACAGAAAAACAAAATCACATACAAAAATGTCCTTCATTTTTTTTTCCTTTGAAAAGAATGATCAGACAAAAAAAAGGCTATTTACAGTAAAGAAAATAAAAAAAACAAACTGCTAAAATCCCATGCCAATCTTCAAGGGCACTGACACATGCTTATCACACCACCTTCACTCTTAATGTTGACCCTGAAGGGTAGCCAAACAACCAACCCAGCCAAAAGATGACATCTAGTATCTATTTTCCAATTGTATAAGCCAAGGGGGATTGTGGTGCCCAGTCTCTCACAATACTCCTGTTCCTCCTATCAGGGAGCATGTGGCGACGCTGCACATGCTGTGCTTCCCCCTGCCCTCAGAACTCTTTTACTCCAGGATCAGCCGACATTCAAGCCCATGGCAACAGAACTCTCTCTCACTTTACTGTACTCTTTCAGCTCCTTTTTAACTGAACAACCACTCATATTGTATTTTCTTCTTTTTCTAAACTGACAGGGCGCAACAGGTAGCCAAGCTTGCCTGTCCAGGTGTTTGTCCAGTTCCCGCAACGCTGCGTTAATCAGGTGTGCCCGCCATAAACATGCCAAATCATGTGGCACAGCAAAGCCGCATCTCCTCCAGATTCAACACACCTTTTCACTCAGGGTAAGTGACAATTTTTTCAATATTTACTTAAAAACGAAGGGTATAAATAGCTATCATGTGATAAAATATCACTTTCTGTGGTGTGCTGCACCATTATTAGACCTACTCAATTAGTTACTGTGATTGTGTATCAGTCAAGAGGTGTAGCTTTTCAAACTTAGACTATTTATACCGTACTAGAAAAACAACCTAGTAAATGTGTATTGCTTTGAAGAAATTCAGCATCATAATATCAGTGGAGGACTGACTGACTATATTAATAATAATAATAATTCATTACATTTATATAGCGCTTTTCTCAGTACTCAAATTGCTGCTAAAGGTGCTGCAACCAAGCATTGATACAATAGGCACTTTTCCATTGTAAGAACATTTTCAGGAATCAGGAACTTAATTTAAAAACAGAGTAACATTTGCAGCATTTCCACCACAGTCACTTGGGCCATTTGTACTTCATGGTAGGCAGTTCCTTGTACATTTTTATGTCCTACTCCACAGTATGTAGATTTTGTTCAAGCAGGAACTATCAAGGGTGGGGCTCAGGCAATGAATTGTGTGGACTGGTTGTCCACAAGCACTGGCAACACCTTAAAAATCTCTTATTATTTTGGAGTTTGGAGAGCTACCGGTGAAGATGGAGTGCTGCGATTCACACCACATTACTCATCACAGCTGTTTCCCTAGTGCCCAACATTGAAGCAATAATCTGCCCCGTAAAGCCATGATAGCTTTGAAGATATAAGCGGGTCAGTTTAGAGGGGTTGGAAGAGATATTCCATGAACTCCTGATCACACAGCACTTTCTACCACATCACTCTTTGCACGTCACATATTTTGCATAAAGGTTACAGTTCCTGTTGTAGGGTGGGAACGCAACACATTAAACTGGCCAGGAACCACAACTGGCATAGAGCCTACATCATTCAGGAATTCACTGGCTTCTGAAAATAATCTTCCTGCAGTGGGAAATTGCCTTCTGAGGGCAATTAATTTTTCAAATGGGTGATGGGGGCTTTGGATGACTATGTTTCTTGACAAAATAATCATTTAAAAACTACATGGCATGTTCACTCAGGCTTCCCCTTCTCTAAAACTGCTGTGGCAGGCGGCCGGCATCCATACCCAGCCAGGACGCCCCTGCACACTATATTCAGAGGTGGCAGCCCTGGACACTGCAATACCTCCCCCTGGACACTAGATGGTCGCCCCCCTGGGCTGGAGTAGTGCCTCGGGTTCCTGCAAGGCTCCCAGGGAATTGGAGTTGGGTGCAGCCCTGTTAGGTCCTACAGGCACCATCAGGGGGCCTGTGTTTAGGACTCCTGAGCCTGTATGGGCAGCATATTCGTCACACCCGGAAGTGCAGCCAGAATTCGGTGATCAAGCACCTGGAGCACTTCCAGGTGAACTATAAAAAGGAGACAGCAACCACCACTCAGGAGCCAGAATCGGGAGGAAGAGGATGAGGTTGCCTGGGAGGAGTGGTGGTGGTGCCAGATGAAGGGCTGGTTTGGTTAAGTGCTTGGGACTGTGTATTGCCTGTGGGGTTCACGGGGAAGACATGCCCCACAGGTGAAGAAAAACAAAAGTCTGTGTTTTTTTACATGTGCCTCTGTGTCAGTCTGTGCCGGGTTGGGCACTATATAGCGTCTATTTCACACTGCATTTTATCTAAAGGTTCAAGGACATTCGTTATGTAAAATATATATATATATAAAAAAATAAATAAATAACAGTGGGTATTAGTAAGGTGCAAATACTTTTTTTACAGCACTGGATCTCACATTCTCAAAACAAATATAGCCAGGAATTCTGGGACCAGTAGTTAATTGATCTATCTAGCATTCATAAACTATTCAACTAAACTGACACATCTTTAATTTTTTTGTGAGTGAAGACACCAAAAAGCCAGTGCCTTTTATATCCAAAAGCACTTGTTTTACAATAAAATTAAGAGGGATACAAAAAAAAAAAATCTCATCTCTCACAATGCCCTTATGATTAGTGCTTACTGCTCATGCCAAGAGCATCTTGGAAATGTGAAAGACCATCTATTACTAATTAACATTTCCTGCTGTAGATGTTTGGTAGAAATGCAACAAAAAAATAATACCTACTGTTAAAACAGATGCCCTTTTTAATTTAGCTGTAGTTCCTCAAATTGTGTGCCCTTCAACACTTACCTGTACAATGATTACATATTCGTTCTTCTGTCTGCTATTTTTTATATAGCTTTTTGGACTGAAGGAACAAACCTGAGACTGCACATGACCCTTTATGAGTGCTGTAGTTTGTTCTGGAGCTATGCTAACAGAAGGTAGTGCCATATGCCTGAAGCCCAAAGCCTGATGCTCTTTCCACAGTCTAATGTAACTGTCAGAATGTGTTACTGTCAAAAATCTGTTTTCTTATATATATATATATATATATATATATATATATATATATATATATATATATATATATATATATATATATATATCTATATTATATTGTAGAAATAATGTAGTACTTTTCAAACAAATATCACATGACATACTGCTTATAATAAAATTTCACGTGCACATTGTTAATGCATAAAACATACCAGATGTTAAATTACTTAAGTTCTAAATAAATTAATAAATAAAATATAAACAAACAAATACATTAAAAAACAAAATCAGTACTGTGAGGATATTTGGCAAAGGGAAAGAAACAGGACATACCAGATATGAGAAACAGTACTGGAAAACCTGTAATAATGTTTTTCCCATTTTTTTTTTGTTAGAATTTCTGCATTGTCACTAAACATCTTTCTGATCAATAAGAGACCTTAAAAGCTCAGAAAAGAATAAAAAGTTAAATTACTTTTTGCAAAGGAAAAAGGTTTTTAATCCCTAGATTTACACCTAAAAGTTATAATAATAAATAATATGTTCATTATTACATATTTGAAAGTAGCCTTAGATAAAGAAATCAGTCAAGACCAGAAAAGGTAATATTTTTAAACAGTTGGAGCACATGCAGATTAAATGACTTGTTTAGGGTCACAAAATGAGTCATATGAGGGCTGAACTGGCTACTTTGGAGTTCAAACTACAACACCTTAACCACTACACAAGATTCTTACAGGGCTACACAGGTCAAAGGAATATATGGGCACAAGGTAGGAAACAACTTTAGACAGAGTGCTGGTCAATCACAGTCACCAAGAAAATAAATATTTTTCTGCCCAAACCAGGAATACAATGCATTACTTTGCTCATATAAAAACAGACCTTGGTATCAAATAACCTTAGAGTAGGAAAGTGGAACACGAGAGGTTTAACACTAGATCCCTGAAGCCTGCTATCCTATCCCCCACTGAGGCAGAAGTCAGACACAAAATTCTCACAGCTTAAGTCTCTGAGATGAGGTGTCTGAAATTGTATGGGAAAATATATTACTTGGGATATATACATTTCATGTGTGTTCCATGTCTACAACAATTGGTGTAAATGTAGAATGACAGGAATTGCAAGGCAAGAAATGTTGGAACATGTATGTAAAACATTTTTTCATATGTTACTAGCTGATTACCCAGTGGCTTCGCTCACTGAGTGCAAGGGAAAAAAATAAAATGTAGTCTATAAGTTAAAGAGTAAAACTAACACTTTAAGAAGTAAAGATACATTGAGCAGTACTGGAGTGGTTTCGGGTAAACTACATTTTAAAGGTGGTATAACATAACAGGCAAGTAGTACTAACAGCAGCTAAAATGTACAGTATTTGGATCATCTCTCAATAGTGGATCCCTTTTGAAAGGCGCTACACGACCACTGTGGTATAGAAATTACATTTTCTATGTGAACATCCAAATTTCTGCCTGACAAGCTTGCACTGTGTGCCTGTGATTTAAGAGAAAAATAATTCTGATAAATGTGGAAGCTGCCCTTCCGTGCTTAACGGGCAGAAGGTCCAAACAATTCCCAAGTCCAACACTTTACATGAAGAGGTCTGTACATCATCTTAAATGTAAACTCTCCATCTTCTTAAAATAATTGATCGCAAAAGCAACCTTGAATGTTGCAGGGTTTTAGTGACCCGAACTCACCTTAAGGGACAGTAAGTAGTCATGCAGGGCAATTTACAAACAGAGTCCTGCTTCGATGGCGCCAATTACACTCATTCGCAAAGATTTCCACTCTCCCAGGAGCTGACGGGGCACTTGAAGTGTCACAAACAGTGCGAAAAGAGGGGACACTGCGCGAAACTGTGAAGCTCTCGACCCAGCGGAGCAGCCCGACATTCGGCGCCTCCCAGCGTCCACTTTGTTCTCATGACCCCTCGCCGCTGAAGGCGGTCTCGTCTTCACATTGTTTACAGTTTGGCGCAGTTAAAAAGTAGAAAGACACAAAGCTGTTTTCCTCATACATAATTTCCATATCGCATGGTCATACATAATTTCCGTTTCAAACGCAAAAAGAATTTTATATATTTTTATATTATATATATATATATATACATATATATATATATATATATATATATATTATATATACAGGGTAGGATTCAAAAGTAATGAGCCTCATTTTGTTCTGACGCGAACGTACCTCGCCGCACGCCCCACTTGCCAGCGACGGCGACGGTGGGTGTTGGCTTCGCAACGCAACGGAGCTCCTACCGGCCTTGACGGGAACCCCTGTGCGGTAGTGCGTTACACGGCGGAATGGAAAGTTCGTTAGAGCAACGGTACGCTTTGAAGACTAAGACCATGCTCATTGCCTTCTTCGGAGTGAAGGGGATCATCCACTACGAGTTTGTCCCGCAAGGACAGACCGTGAATGCTGCTTACTACTTGGAAGTCCTGAAAAGGCTGAAAAGAAGCGTCGCGCGCAAGTGAAGGGACATCAAGGACAGCTGGAAGCTTCACCACGATAACGCGCCCAGCCACACCGCCTTCATCGTGAGCGCCTACCTGGCCCGGGTGAACGTTCCGGTGGTCCCCCAGCCTCCCTACAGTCCGGACGTGTCGCCTTCTGACTTCTTCTTGTTTCCGCACTTAAAATCAGCGCTGAAAGGAAAACGCTTCGACTCGATCGAGGACATCCAAGCAAATGTCAAGGCAGCCCTTGCAGCCATCCCGGAACAGGCCTACGTGGACACCTTCGAGTCATGGAAAAGCCGCCTACAAAAGTGTATTGATGCAGGAGGTGCCTATTTTGAAGACTATTAATTAGTTGTACCGATTTGCTCAATAAATTTGTCTTTTTGAACAAAGGCTCATTACTTTTGAATCCTACCATATATATATTATATAGATAGATAGATAGCAATAAAGACAAAATGTTGGTGTGAACTGTATAATGTGTGAAGTCTGAAGTCCAAATCTCAAATAATTTCACAAAAGGTATAACAAGTGTGCTTTTTCTTTGGTTTTATTCTTGAATAATTGCTCAATTTACATGTTGCAGTCAATGTGTGAAAACCGAAACCTATGAGTGGTGGGCTTCTGTTGTAGTTACTATTATATAATAAAACCATGCATCTGATTGGAGTCTCTAACAACTCAACAAAACAAGTGTGCTTTTACTCAAGAATAAAACGGAATAAAAACTGAACAAAAAAAAAAAAATTCACACAAGTCTTAACAACCATAGTGCGTGTAAAAGTTCCCGTTTCTTTTATTCTCTCAGTTACGTTCACACTCCACCCCAAACACTGTTAGTTTTCAAATAAAGATGTGGTATAATGAAACAAGTGTGCTTTTAAGTGCTATTTTTTCAATTTGTTTTGATATTCAGTTTCATTCTTGAATAAAAGCACACTTATTACACTGAGTTATTAGAGACTCAAATCAAATGTATGTTTTTTTATTATATAAAATAGTAACAATAGCAGCAGCCCACCATTCAACGCTCTAAATGCAGAGAGGACCCAGGATTGAACTGACAACATATTGATTATGAAGCAGCAGTTCTTACCCCTGTGCTAATGAAGCAGATATCGGAGACTGCCATGTTTCCACTGTGAAAGATGCATACACACACGTGCATGCAAATGTCTTTACTTTGTATTGATTGATATTTGGGTTTCAGTTTTTACACGATCAAACACAGGAAGCTCTGCAGTCTACTTGTGACTTTACACTTTAGGAACAAACGTACATAAATCAAGGTAAATCACATTCGATCTGGCTTTTATATAAGTAACAAATGTTTTTATATAAAGACCATCACAAAACATAATCACAAACTGGGCTATGCATAAGACCTTGCCGAGCTCCCTAAGCCGTGCTTTTTCTTTGAAGGACAGGTGTGGGTCAGACGGATTGGCAGGAAGAAACCGGACCTCTTGATGCATCCAAACGGTGCCATCTTTCACCTTTATGCCTGATGCAGCTGTGTTGTTCTTATATGTGAGTGGAAGTTTCTTGCGAGGAGGGCTTCTGTTCTCTTTCTCCGATGTAGAACCCTCGTCCTCATCTGCGTTCACCCGTTATAGCTCATCTTTATTTGACTACAGCAGTGTCAGATTGGCGGAGAACGAATGCGACAAGAGAATACAACTGAATAAAAAAAAAAAAAAAAAAAACACGCTAACCTTTACAAGTACTATATGTTTACACTGGCTGTTACAGACTCAAATTAATGTTTTTATTGTATAATAGTAACAGTGACAGCAGCTCACTACTCATAATGATTATTTTGTGACGCGGCAAGGCTCGAACCCGCGACCTGTTGATTCAGTAGTTCTTACCGCTGTACTACCAAAGCGGTTGTGACACCAAAGTATACTAACTCGATTTCTTTTTCTTCGGTTATAGTCTTGAATAAAAGCCCACTTGTTTTGTTATACTTGTACCTTTTGTGAAAGTGCTTATTTGATATTTGGACTTCAGTCTTCACACATTATTCATTTCATGTAAAAATTTTGTTGTTGGTACTACAACATGAAAAACGTTTGTCTTTTAGGCATGTGTTCAACATTTCTGTCATGCTACACTTACATATATCTTTGCAGACATGGAACACACATGAAATGCATGTGTTCCAAATAACAATATATTATTTACACTATACAGCTCCCGGTACTGCACTCCCAGATAAACAAGGCTTAAGCTGGGAGAGCATTTTGCCATTTCTGCAGCAGTAGAAGGATGGGATAGTAGGCTGCTTGTGCTTAGACACATTTAAAAAACAAAAACAAAAGACAGTGACAGAGAGGTGCGAACGGATTTAAGGTGAGCTGGGTTTAAACGTTTTTTTGTAGGTTTTGGTAATTCTAGTGTTAAGTAACATTAAAATATTCTTTGAATTTGAATAAAATATTGCTTAAATTAAAATACCTAAAAATTGATTGAATTTATTAAGCAAACATACTCCGCTGATTTAGGATATTAAAATTGTGTCACGGCACATTAACCAAGAACAGTGGCGAATATACACAAATCTCTAATACAATGGAACAGGATAGGGTAGGGGTCACCTGGTACTGGGCAACATTTAGCCAATTAGTAACAAGCCAGCACTCTGAGCTCAAACAGATTTCACAACAACACTTGGAATGTGATTTGTAGAAACTTTGGATCACATCTAAAAGAATCACCTTTATAACATAACCAAATACTGCTACTAGGGGTGGGCGGTATGACCAAAATTCTATATCACGGTATTTTTCTAAATTATCCCGGTTTCACGGTATTTGACGGTATTTTTTTCCCCATGCATGAGTGGATGTTAACCACATTTTCCACTGCAATTACTGGCTAAGAATAACCTATTCCACTGTCAAGAGCATTGTACATTGTACAAAAAAAACATTTTAATGTGCCCACAAGTATTAATACAGTTTTGCATTGCCCCATAAAGTGATAGTTTTCAAGGGGGTGGCACTAATGGAGAAGGTATCACATTGCATGACAGATGCAGTTAAAATATAGAACCTTTTTATTGAACAAATTTTGCAAAAACAAACTATAATTTTGACAACATATTTTCAACCATACAAAGAGGCATTTAGACTTAGTAAAATATCCAGAAGTGCTTGTCAAAAATTGTATTGCACCAAAGATGTCTTAGAAAAGGAATAAATAGTAAATATTTTTTGTAAACCAACTACACTTTCTGTTAATGTTAACAACCTCTGTCCACTGACATGTTAAAGTGACTTTTTAAACAACTTTATCATCATTAAACTGCATAATATTTAAACTAATAAATAATAAAATAAATAATAGTATTATTACTGATAGTTGCACTATTACTTCAAGACTTCAAGCCCAGGTGCATTACACAGTATTCACCAAATTAAAATAAAATACAACAAGTGCAACTTGGTGATGACATCTTTACCAACTGAACCATCATTTAGGCAAACTGCATTAATATGGACCTTGCTTCGAGCTAAGCTATACTGGGAAGAAAAAAACAAACTATATGTCGAGAACAAAGTCAACATTTCCACTTTATTCTCATAGTTTACTTCATAATTAAAGTAGAATGTCGTAAACTAAACTTCTTCCTAAAATCAATGTTTAATCAATTACTTAATTTACCCCATCATAAATTAATGCAGCACATTAAATGCTTTGTGTTACGTTCCCCGACCCAGTGGTTAATCACTACGCTTCTTAAACTGACTTCCTCTGCACTAAGAGAAGACAGCGATCACCATACAGAATCCATTCGCTTCATGATATTCCTGCTTTCTGAAAATTTAGAATGCTAAGATAAATATTTGATATCATTTTCATGATGAAATGCATTAAAGCAGGTATTACACATGCACGGTAGTGAGGCGGTAGTGCTGCTCCCTCGCAGTAAGGGTCCCCAGGTGTATGTTCAGTGTAGAGAACTTTATGGCAGGTGTGACGAGGCTCCAAAAAACTAGATGTATGAATAGCTATCACACAGGTTTAACTTAAATACTGTGTAAATGTTGGGTTTGTGATCTGCTGGTCGGAGACACGAACACAGAATTCAATGCATGTTCTTCTGAGCGGGCTATCTTTATTGCATGCATGCTGTCTCTATCCGACGTACCAAAACCCCAGTTCCTATCCTTCCTTCCTTTTTCTTTCACCACGTAACCAATCACCACACGATAAACGTCTTTGTGAAATTAAAACTAGTTATAAACTTTGCCCATGGAGTGTTCAGAACTTTAAAAATATCTTCGTTATACATGTTTAATTATGCCATCTCTGAACGAGTCGCCAGCACATCGCAGGATGAATACAAGCAAAACATACACTAGAAGGGTCAACATAGCACAACAAAACCCCACATCCTACATGACTTTGAAAGGAAACTGAAGCACGCCGAGTAAACCCACCAGAAAAACATGCAAATGCAAGGCAGGCACGCCGCCGTACCCCCATATGATTAATGCATGCTTTAATGCATTTCACCATGAAAATTATATTAAGTATTTAACTTAGCATTCTAAATGTTCAGAGAGCAGGAAGATCATGAAGTGAATGTATTCTGTGCGGCGATCGCTGCCGGCGCCTCCTCTTAGTGCAAGAAGAAGTCAGTTTAAGAATCACTTAACACTAGAATTACCAGAGCCTACGAAAAAACTCGTAAATCCGTCCCACCTTAAATCGCGTCTTAAATCCGTTTGCACCTCTCCGCCACAGTCCTTTGTCATCTAAATGTGCTGATAAACAAAAACTACTAGCAGCCAGCTATTCCATCCCCCCTCAAGCCTTGCCTTGATTTGATTACCTGGGATTGAAGTGGAGTTTTACAGTGGAAATAATTCTAGCGTTATTTGGAATACACGCATTTCATGTGTGTTCCATTTCTATAGTAGGCTGTGCAAAGACATTTTTAAAACAGAAACGTTTTTCATATTCTAATAGTAAATGACAAAATGTAGGCATAAACTATATAACGTATGAAGCCTGAAGTCCATATATCAAAGAAACACTTTCACAAAAGGTACAAATAAGAGAACACGTGTGCTTTTCTTCAAAAAAAATATAACTGCACAAAAAAAAAGCCGCGTTAGCATGCCACATTGACACTCTTACTACAACCGCCGCGGTGGCGTAATGGTATCAGCTCCTGACTGGGGATCAGAGGGTGGCGAGTTCGATCCCGCACGGCTCCACTTCGAGAAATAAACTGCTCTCATTCATACAATTTTAGAATAACAACATAAATTTGATTTCAGTCTGTAACAGCCGGTGTAACTTATGATACTGGTAAAGGTTAGCTTTTTTTTTTTTTTTTTTTTAATTCACTTTTCATTCTCGCGCTATAGGTCTGCAGTGTATCACGATGCATACTACCCCCCCCCCCCCCCAAAAGGGTTCTGACACACAAACGCTGGCGAAGCTGCCTTCTTCGTATCTCACCGTCACTTGAAATCAGCAGTTCTTAGCTGCTTATCAATCCATACAACCCCATCTGACACAGCTGTTTTCACATAAATAAAAGTGTACTTTTATTCAAGACTATAATCGAAGAATAAAGAAAGCAAGTTACAGTTGGTGGTTGATACGACAGCGTGCGTGGTGCAATGCTAAGAACTGCTGATTTCTGATCCGTGGTATATAAAATCATCACATTCAAATATTAACAATATTATTTGAAAACGAACAGCGTCAGATCAGGTGTGAATTTATGCTGGAAGTGGAAATTCTCTGATGTGGAATGTGGGCGTGGGTGCGAGTGGTGGACATAACTGGGAATTACTGTGAATGTGTGTGGTGTTTTGAGATACTGAATAGAGCTGCAAATTACAGGGAACTCTCAGATGTGGCGGGATAAACAGCTGACACATAAACTTGAATGAATCACCTCTGTATGGTTATGGGCGTGGGTGTGAGTGGTGGACATAACTGGGAATTACTTTGATGTTGCGTGGTGTTTTGAGATAATGAATGGAGCTGCAAATTGCAAGGAATTCTCAGATGTGGAATTCTCTGATGTGGCGAGATAAAACCTGACACACAAACATAGGTGAATCAGTTGTGCTTGATTATTATTTTGAGCAAACAGACACCGCAATGGCCACAGCTCCGTCACTAAAGAGGAGGTTGTCCCCTTCGGAGGCTTTGGCTCTGCTGCAAGAAATGGACGATTGCGACTCAGACGGTGGCGAGGAACTTATTTTCGATATCGAGGAAGACGATGAGACAGACACAGAGGAGAGCCCAGATGAGGATTCTATATCAGACAAAGAGAACAGAAGCCCTCCCCGCAAGAAACGTCCAGTCCAACATAAGAACAGCACAGCTGCACCAGGCATAAAGGCAAAAGATGGCACCATTTGGATACAGCAAGAAGTTGGGCGTCGTCCTGCCAGTCGATCTGTCACACACATGTCCTTCAGCGAAGCAGCCGGACCTACGGAGCTCGCCAAGGTATCGTGCTAAGTCCTGCTTTCAATAATGTTTTTTGATGGCCTGTATATGAAAAACATTTTTATGTTACTTATATAAAAGATGCATCGAATGTTGTTTACGTATTTACCTTTATTTATTTACTTATCTTCCTACAGCGTAAAGTAACCAGTCGACTGCAGAGCTTCTTGTGTTTGATCGACATAGGTATGTTGTGGACAATCAGAGATTGCACAGTCCACGAAGGTCACAGAGCAGACCCCAGCTGGAGCCTCTCCCTCTCTGAACTGATGGCATTTATCTCCATTCTTTTGACAAGAGCAGCGATGACTACAGTTGGTGCTGTGGCTGATGCCTGGTCAGAACTATTTGTTGTACCGGCAATCAAAGATACGATGCCCCGGCACCGATATCAGACTATCATGCGGCATTTGCGCTTTGACAACAAAGACACCCGTGCAGAACGTGTGAAAAACAACAGATTTGCTGCGATTTCGGACATCTGGCAACGTTTGGTTGAGAACTGTGTTCTGAGTTACAACCCAGGGCAGCATATTACGGTTGATGAGCAACTGTTTCCAACCAAGGTCCGTTGTCCTTTCTTACAGTACATTGCGAGCAAGCCTGACAAATTTGGCATCAAGTTTTGGATTGCGGCAGATTTGGAGACAAAGTACATGTGCAATGCCACTCCTTATTTAGGAAAAGATGCCAGTCGTCCCACGGGAGAAAGACTTTCCGAGTCTGTGGTCATAAAGCTTATGGAGCCATTTCTGGACAAAGGCAGAACCGTAACAACAGACAACTTCTTCACGTCACTTTCGCTGGCTAATAGACTGCTGCACCGCAACACAACTCTGCTTGGCACCATGAATAAAGTGCGACGTGAACTTCCACCTGCAGCTAAAGGCAGTTCAGTACACGAACAATTCTCCACGCTGGTGTTTAGATCTCCCAGTGCCATGCTGACAGTGTATGTGCCCAAAAAGAAGAAGTCTGTCTGCATTCTCAGCACAATGCACCATGATGTGGAGATTGGGCAAGATAAAAAAAAAAAAAACCAAACACGGTCACAGACTACAACCACATGAAGGTATGCTAATGAAAAAAATATTAGTGTGACGAAGTATTCTGGTGCTATTCTGGTGATAAAATGATTTCTTCAAAATGTCACATATATTTGTCTTTCTTTTTTCCCCAGTGTGGCGTTGACATCATGGACCAGAAGGCGCGTGCTTATTCAGTGCGAACAGGAACACGCAGGTGGCCGGTTGCTGTGTTCTACAACATCCTTGACCTAGCAGCGATGAACGCACACGTACTGTATAAGGCATGCACGGGGTCCACTGAGAAAAGAAGAGTGTTCATGGCTCACCTTGCAGAGGAACTTCGTCGTCGCTTCTTACAGGAAAAGGCGATGGAAAAAGAAAAGAAGATACAGCGTCAACAAACTTCCGTTCTAAGACCTCAGCTTCCCCCAGGGAAGAAAGTACAGTGTCAGGTGCTCATTCACTGTAATAGGAACCATAGCACAGAGAGGTGTGTACACTGCAACAAGTACACATGTCGTAAATGTAGGAATGGCGGACCTTGGGTGTGTGGGAACTGTTAATATTTGAATGTGATGATTTTATATAGCACGGATTGGAAATCAGCAGTTCTTAGCATTGCACCACGCACGCTGTCGTATCAACCACCAACTGTAACTTGCTTTCTTTATTCTTCGGTTATAGTCTTGAATAAAAGTACACTTTTATTTATGTGAAAACAGCTGTGTCAGATGGGGTTGTATGGATTGATAAGCAGCTAAGAACTGCTGATTTCAAGTGACGGTGAGATACGAAGAAGGCAGCTTCGCCAGCGTTTGTGTGTCAGAACCCTTTTGGGGGGGGAGGGGGGGCGGTAGTATGCAGCGTGATACACTGCAGACCTATAGCGCGAGAATGAAAAGTGAATTAAAAAAAAAAAAAAAAAAAGCTAACCTTTACCAGTATCATAAGTTACACCGGCTGTTACAGACTGAAATCAAATTTATGTTGTTATTCTAAAATTGTAAGAATGAGAGCAGTTTATTTCTCAAAGTGGAGCCGTGCGGGATTGAACTCGCCACCCTCTGATCCCCAGTCAGGAGCTGATACCATTACGCCACCGTGGCAGTTGTAGTAAGAATGTCAATGTGGCATGCTAACGTGGCTTTTTTTTTTGTGCAGTTATATTTTTTTTGAAGAAAAGTGCACGTGTTCTCTTATTTGTACCTTTTGTGAAAGTGTTTCTTTGATATATGGACTTCAGGCTTCATACGTTATATAGTTTATGCCTACATTTTGTCATTTACTATTAGAATATGAAAAACGTTTCTGTTTTAAAAATGTCGTTGCACAGCCTACTATAGAAATGGAACACACATGAAATGCGTGTATTCCAAATAACGCTAGAATTATTTCCACTGTAAAACTCCACTTCAATCCCAGGTAATCTAATCAAGGCAAGGCTTGAGCTAGGAGAGAAGTTCATTCTAAGTCGGTGGGGGGATGGAATAGCTGGCTGCTAGTAGTTTTTGTTTATCAGCACATTTAGATGACAAAGGACTGTGGCGGAGAGGTGCAAACGGATTTAAGACGCGATTTAAGGTGGGACGGATTTACGAGTTTTTTCGTAGGCTCTGGTAATTCTAGTGTTAACACAAAGCATTTAATGTGCTATATAACTTATGACGGGGTTTGAGAAAATCTAGTAAATTAAATATTCATTTTACGATGAAGTTTAGTTTACGATGTTCTACTTTAATGACAAATTACGAGAATAAAGTCAACATGTCGACTTTAATCTTGACGCTTATGACGAGAATAAAGTGGAAATGTCGAGAATAAAGTCAACATGTCGTCACACTATTACACAGTACCCAGGTACATTACACTGTATTGAAAACAAATAAAACAAGTACAACTTGGCTTGCAGTATTATCCAGTAGTATAGAAACAGTATTTACACATCTGACCTTTTAAAAGTAAAGTATCTCCAGGCGACGGATGTGACTCCTTTTTTTCGGCAAAAGTTCTTCTGTTCATCATGTTCAACTTTATTGTCGGCTTCAGTTTCGGAATATTCTCTGTTCATTTTCACCGTGCAATACCTATGCTACCGCTACCAATTTGGTGGTGTAGCAGTGAAAAAGAGCCCTAGTGCAACAAATCTGTTTGGCGGTGTAGCAGTGAAAAAGGTCCCCACTTGAACAGTTTCCCGCTGCGCCACATTGCGAACATCATTTAGGAAATTTAAACTGGTGTTGCGGTATAAGAAAAATCCATATCATAAAAAAAAATTTTAAAAACGGTTTTCAGTATGAACCGGTATACCGCCCAGCACTAACTGCTACTGTTGTTTATCTTGTAATACAGATAATAATCCACCTATCCAAGATGTTCCTCTGGAGCTTTCACAAAAACAGTAGGCAGAGAATAAGTGATTATGAAAAATCTCATTGAAAAAACAATTTATCTGAATATGCTTGCTTTGCTGACGAGAGCAGAAACTACCTACACCAAGTCAGAACATTCCCAGATTCAGCACTTAAACAGAAAATGATAGACCTGGAGCACAGAGCTGTGTAACATTTTGCAAACTGTGGAACCTACCAGAAGGCTCAGAAGACAATGGCACAATTACTTTTCTGACGATAAAGTTACTTTAGATTTTGTTGGTCCTTGCAGTCTCCAATGAGTAGCATAAAGTCAAACTTGTCCTCTTTCACTAATTTATCACTATAGCCATGGGTGGAGGGCATTCATACATTAAAACTGCTCAATGACACAAACTACAGATTCTTTCCCACCTTTTCACTAGGGTGATGACATCATTTGGTGTCCAGGCATTGCTCTTAACACTAGAATTACCAGAGCCTACGAGAAAACTCGTAAATCCGGCCCACCTTAAATCCGTTCGCACTACTCCGTCAGCGTCTTTTCTCCTGTAAATGTGCCGATTAAGACAAGCAGCAAGCAGCCGGCTGTTCCATCCCCCACCGTTGCAGAACGATCACTAAGTTTTCCCAGCTCATGCCTGGTTTGATTATCTGGGAGTGAGTGAACTGCTGGAGTTTTAGAGTGGAAATAATAGATCATTATTTGGAACACATGCATTTCATGTGTTTCCGTTTCTAACATTGTTAAAACAGAAACTTTTTCATATTTTAGTAATAAATGTTACAAAATGTAGGCATAAAGTATAGAATATGTGAAGCCTGAAATCCAAAGATCAAATAAACACTTTCATAAAAAGTTCAAGGGCGATACAACAGCTTCCGTGGCGTAGCGGTAAGATTTGCCGACTTGTAATCAAGGGGCCACCGGTTCGATCCCCACCGACTCCTATATTTGCCATTTTCAGTAGTGTGCTGCTCTTATTTTTAATATTATACAGTAAACACATATACTTGGTTTGTGTCTGTAACACGGTGTACATTTATAGGACTTGTAAAAGTTACCTTTTTTTCCCCACTTTTATTCTCTCTAAATCACGATACATACTAAGGGATCTGAGGCTGTTAGTTTTTACTTGAAACTGGGAATAACTGGAGATGTGAGTGGTGTTTTGAGACAATGGAACTGGACATTCTCTCATCTGGAGGGATAAAAGCGGACACACAAACGCTGGCGAATCTGCCTTCTTCGTATCTCACCGTCACTTGATTTCTTTTTTATTCAGTTTTATTGAGTGTTCCTGCTCATGCTGAATTAGTGTGCACCTTATGGTCTTTGATGTCAAAAAAAAAAACAAAAAAAAAAAAAAAAACAAACAACAGACATAGGTATATATGATATTTGGAATTATTCGTTTTATGACCTGTATAGGACATTTTGGAAAACTTTGTGGCATGGATGCAACATTATTCATATTATTCATATTCATTCACATAACATCTTGTGGTTTGCAATCAGTGACCAAGTGTTTTGTTTCCCCCCGATCTTGCCAGTCCCCACATGTTGGTGTATGCGGTTTATTTTGTACTCCAGGACATGCAGAGGAAAGAATAGTACAGAGCAGTAAGTTCAGCGCTATATGCAATCATCAGATTCAAATGTTAACAGTTCACACACACGCAAGGATTGTCCTTCCTACATTTACGTGTGTACCTGTTACACTGTACAAGTCCTATAAATGTACACCGTGTTTTACAGACGTAAACCAAGTGTATGTGTGTACTGTATAATATTAAAAATTAGAGCAGCTCACTACTGAAAATGGCAAATATAGGAGTCAGTGGGGATCGAACCGGAGGCCTCTTGATTACAAGTCAGCAAATCTTACCGCTACGCCACGGAAGCTGTTGCATCATCCTTGAACCTTTTGTGAAAGTGTTTCTTTGATCTTTGGACTTCAGGCTTCACACATTCTATAGTTTATGCCTACATTTTGTAACATTTATTACTAAAATATGAAAAAGTGTCTGTTTTAACAATGTGTTTACACAGATTACTGTAGAAACGGAACACATATGAAGTGCATGTGTTCCAAATAACGATCTATTATTTCCACTCTAAAACTCCAGCAGTTCACTCACTCCCAGATAATCAAACAAGGCATAAGCTGGGAAAACTTAGTGAACGTTCTGCGACGGTGGGGGATGGAACAGCCAGCTGCTTGTCTTAATCGGCACATTTACAGGACAAAAGACGCTGACGGAGTAGTGCGAACAGATTTAAGGTGGGCCGGATTTACGAGTTTTCTTGTAGGCTCTGGTAATTCTAGTGTTAAGAATTTCCTGCATGTTTTAGACTTTTTCACATCCTTCAAAAATCACGTCAGCCTGTAAAGTTAAACTAGCTGAAATCCTCCCTACCACCACTTTCTCCTCTACCCAGTCTTGCAATTTCTCAACTACTATCCTTATTACTGAATGATGCAAATATTTGGGCACTGACATATTCTTTACTGTACATTAAATCTCCACTTCAGGCAAATGTTTGGCCCTGATAGGATTGAAATCTTGATACTCCTGTCTTTTTTCAGTCCTATCCACCATTGTCAACATAAATGTTGTTCTCAGACTTTTTGTTATAATTTGTATGACTTATCCTACACAATATTATGCAGTACAGTAAACCTACACAAGTGGCATAATAGCAGCAACTCTGCCTTGCAATAAGGAGATCATGGGTTTACGTCCCAGGTAAATAATTATTATTATTATTATTATTATACTTGCCGATTTGTCAATTACAAATTTTAAAACGTTATTTTTTTTCACCAAACAAACAAAACATGTAGCGCAAGAACTCTCGGCCTCTAACTACTTCACAGTACCTCAAACTCAATCTAAATGCAACAAATATATATCTGTACCACCACCTTTTTTTCTTTTTTTTTGCAAAAAAGCATTGCTAATCACAAATGTGGTGATTTAAAACAACCCTATGTTCCCTTAGTATGCAGCAGACACTATATTCATGTTACTTACGTGTTAACACGTGCTATGGGTTTGTGCACCGACGGCTTTGATACATTGATAAATAATAAATAGAAGTAAGATTACATATTTTATGTTCATTTATTTTATTTCTATTTATGTTAATTGGATGTTTTTTTCTTCTTTTATTGTAAAGCACTTTGGCCACAGCATTCCTATGTTGTCTTAAATGTGCTATATAAATAAATTGACATTGATAGTTTTCTTTATTCTGTTAAATGAACTTTGTGATGTACCCGAGTCATATATGAAAAAAATATTTTATTTCAAAAGGAAAACAAATGTTATTGCTAATAATAGATATAGGGTCCTATGATTTCCACAATGCAGAAAACACTGACTGAACCATGGAATTAAAGTATAAAAACAGATTTTAGATTTAAAAATGGAAATGTGTGGAATTTAGAGACTGAAGGGGTGACTGCTACAAAACTTCACAATAAATCAGTATCTGAAGGGTAAACAACTAAAAAATCTGTAGTTCTATTTTCTAGTTTGTTGTTTTCCAAGAGAAGGCAATTCTTTGTAGAAATTCAGTCGTGCCTCTCTCTGTTAGTGCATGTCTCCTGTATGTTTTTTCGTTAAAAGGCATGCTAATTAGCCAGCTGCACGAGACACAAATGTCAAAGCGAGCAGTATCAGATATCATAACTATGTAGAAAAAACAAAGAAACACGATATTTACTGCAAAATTGAGGGCAAAACAATATCCCAGCGACTTTTATGAATCTGGACAAGAACTTTTCTGCAAGTTTTGCCAGCATACCATAGACTGGACACGAAAAGATACTTGCAATTACCATGTCAAATCTAAAACCCATCTCAAGAACAAGGAGAAATTAAGATCAAAAAGTGTTCCCCTTCAGGAAACAATAGAGGAAATAACAAAATCGTCAGGTGCAAGAGCCAATTTGTGGAAAACTTTGTGGCCATGCAAGTCAGATATACCGCTCAAAAAAAAAAAAGACGAAAATGATATGTCCTTTCTTTATTAAGTATTGTAAACAAAGAGGCGTGCTGCCAGAAAATGAGCTGTCTTCATCAAAATCATTTGCCCAGTGTTTTGAACAACATATGGACACGATTCGTGGCAATAAAATTTATGTTGTAGTTGATGAAACCACTCATAGCCAAGACGTCATAGTTCTCAACATAGTGATAAATGAGTAAACATCTGTTGTATGGTAATTCTTTTATGTAGGCAGTTCTAATTGTACATGGAATTATATTTAACCGGTATTAACAGTCTTTCCCACAGAAAATATTATTAGTGAAAGGCACTGGTTGTTAATGGGATCCCTTTTAAAAATTAACGTTTTTCTGGATTTAATAAATGTTTTGCCTCGCGGTAAAGAGGCACGCAAGGTCCACATTTGACTCTTCCGTTATAAGCTCGACACCTAAAAACCTGGGCAGAAGATAAACCTTCTCCTCAAATCCAACAAGCCCTTAGAAGCCGGTCTCTTTCTTTTTTTCTGTTTAATTCCCAAATTTAGCATCTTGCAGATTAATTTTATTTTGCATTGTAATTATTTTAAGATATGCAGTTAAGCTACAGATGTAATGATGCACATTTTCAATCTGTAAACATTTAAGATTTAAGAATCATTAGAAATAATTTACATAATTACAATTACAGGTACTGAAGACAAGTACTTTTTGGCTGATGTTATCTTTATGGAGAGCTGCAACTTTTCCACCTTTTCACAGGTAGCATTTTAGTTCCTTCACAACAACCAGCTGAATCTTAATGACATTTTAGCAGTGGTTACAGACAATGCATCACACTGTCTGAAAGCATACGAGTAAGTTTTAAAAGGGGTTATGCCTAACAGTGTACATTCAACCTGCTTGTGTCATGCCATCAGTTTGGTGAGACAGACCTGGCAGCACTATAAATACTTTAGTGAGGCTGCATCACTAGTGATGTGGGTAAACTCTGCCTTCTAGAAGCCTGCCACAAACCCCCGAGGCAGGAAACACCAGGTGGAATTGCTGGTTCGAATCAGTAAGGTACCTCAATGAACATATTCACCTCTACAAAAAGTTATTTTTGGCCGAGAACACATCAGCTCAGGCTGTAACAAATATCCTAGACCCTAAAAGTGAAGTTAACCTTCATCTCAAAAGGATGCATCAAACTAGTAACAGCTTTTACAATTCTAGAGGGCACTCACTGTCCTATTGCAGTCTCGGCATACAGCATCTTAGAGGACTGAGCTCCTACCTGATGGATGGAACTGCAAAATAAGGTTCAGTTGTGCTAGTGTGCTGTTTCATTAAAAGGAATGTAAAGTGCCATTTCATTATTGTTTGTTTTGTTGTAGCTGTTGCTACTTACAGTAAGTAATTGGGTGAAAACCGAAAATCAAAAAATTAAAACTGAATTTGTGAAAAAAATAAAACAGATTCCTTAGGGCCCTACATATATAACCAAATAAAAAATTATTGCTACTACCTCAGATGCTGTTCAGTTATAGCTTTAATATTGTATTTATACACTTTATGATGTACCTACAATAGCCCTGGACTACTGTGTCTCCCTTACATAGCTTCTACCTAGGCATTTTTTCCCCTATAAGAGTTTCTTTTCAACTTTCAAAAAACAATTTCTACTCCTCTTCTCCTTGTGGGAACCACTTCACCCAAATCAGTGGGTTTGGGTTTATGCCTTGTCCTCACCTTTCTTTTGGGACACCAGAATTTCTAACCATCAGTTTACTCAGTTAAATGCATGCCCAGGCTTTCTCTTGTTCAATCTGTGCACCAACATATGCTTACCTGTTTAAACTCAGTAGTTGTTGAATTGTTCTTTACTTCACCTACAGCAGTGTTTCCCAAACTCGGTCCTGGGGACCCCCTGTGGCTGCAGGTTTTTGTTCCAACCAGCTTGTTTTTAACTGAACTCCTGGGCTACTTAAGTGAACTGATATTTCCCAGGTTCTGTGTTTAGGGAACAATATAGAAATTAGAAAACTAAGTTTGCTAAAAAAAAAAAAAAAAAAAAAAATTAAAATGTACCAAGCAGTTATATAGGAATAATGTATTTTTTTCTTTCTAACAGTATTTTCATCTTGATTTTCATTCTATTTTTCTAGGTGTTCTAATTGTTTAATTAATCCATTATTTACTAATTAGTGGGTCTGATTCTCAAGTAGTTGCAGCCTTTGATTTTTCAGTGTTTGCCTGGGTGTCTGCTTTGCTCGTTTTAAATTGTCATTATTAAGATACAACGAAGGGGGGAAAACTGCACAGAGTAAGGGCAAAGTATAATGAAATCAACAAAAGAGAGTTAAGCATTTAAATCTATAGCAAAAGCAGAAAGATTTCTAAATGTCTTATACATATTAAAATCATGCTGCTATGCTTTTCTGAATGTCGAATAAAAGAAAAAAAAAAACAGCTAATTAAATGAGATTAGTTTTATCAGGTGTTGTCACTGATTAGGAATCCAGTTGGAAGCCACAGGTGGTCCCCAGGACCGAGTTTGGGAAACACTGACCTAAAGTTACCTGTGCAGGGGACTAATAGCATAACTAGTAAACCATTCAAAACTGCGATTTTAAATTCTTCTATAATGAAATCACTTATTGTAAATTCATGATGCAGACGTTACCTTAATTGGGTGTGGAAATGTAGTGACTTGGTGTTGCCAATGTCAATTGTGGTTTAGTGCAGGAGTTAGTACACAGTTGGGAGAGGCAAGTTTTTTAGTCACTTCTTAGTACGACAATAATGTCTTGTTCTTTGATCATATTAGTATAAATTTTTCCCAAACAAAAACTAAGCAAGAAGTGAATGCAATGGAAGATCGGAACATTACCTAGCAAGTCTGTCCATTCATGGCAATCATGTATTCATTCTTTATTAAAAACAATTTTCTGACACTATGCTATATGCTATTGCTGTTCCAGGAACATAAATGTGACCTCCCAACTTATAAGGCTATCAAGCATCAACCCAAAAAAATGTATTTGTTACTTGGAAAAAGATTAGCCACAAGTTTAATTTGAGACACACCTGAGTTGACATGGGCATGCATATCTTTAAAGATGTAAAGGGCAATGATGTGTTCAAACCACAACAGTGATGTTTATTGGCTATGTACCCATTAATTGCTGCAAACATTAAATTTGTTTAGAGTTAATTTTTCAAGACCGATTACAAATTTCTACTTTATTACTTTTTTTAGATTTTAACTCAAATAAAAATCAAAAGCTTTTTATAAATTATACTGATAAATTATTCTACCACAGTTTTCTCCCATGAAAGAACCTTTACAACAAACTCAAAAATGGAAACAATTCACACTTTAAAAGACCATTTAATAATGATGGTCCAAACATATGTTAATTGCGAAGGAAGAAATGTTTCAACGAGTAAGAAAAAGCTCTCTTTGCTAACTATGTTTATAATCCAAATGGGGGGGAAAAAAGGCCTGTCTGTCAAAATTTTAACACTTGGCATTTAAGATCATTTTCAACCACAGTTTTCAAATTGAGGATGGGGAACTTATTTGCATGCAACAGATATACTATAAACATGGGGGGTTTGGGCAAGCCATCTTATAACTTACACATAGAACAGCAACTTCAGTGCAATACCAAGTGACACTGAACTCTTCGCTCTGTGACAGCACTCTTCAATCCACATCAATGATGTGCACACTCTGCACTGCAAATCTTTGCATTATTGTCTTTTTTGCTTTAAATGAGCTGAGATCGCAAAAATCAAGTGTCAATTAGCGAGAAATGTGATGTATTTTTGTGCGATAAATGTTGTCCACTGGGAGATGAAACAAAAACCTTCAATGCACAAACAGCAAAAGTCACCCCAAAAAATCATAATGAGACGTAACCTACAGGAGGTCATTCACTCACTTCCTACTCTTCATTTAAATCAAGTTTTAAAAGATACAATGTGGTTGGGGGGGATGGTGGGCAACCAACATGGCTACACCATAGTGAGCAATCGCTCTGAAGCTTTGAAAAATGTACAATTTCCGTTCCCTTAAAAGAGAACAAGTTCCCATCAAAAATTATTGGGTTTGTAGTAAGTAACATGTCAAACATCTGTGACAGACACAAAATATTTTTCTCTTTAAAATAAATGGCTTCATCAAAATTCAACATTTCTTGCCACATGCTGCCATTCAGACAGACTATTTTATTAAAGGTTAAAGCATATAAATATATGCCCCTCATGTTCCAGTTAATATTGTAAAACACAAATTAAAAAAATTTCAGCAAGAATATACATTATGCCACAAGGTAAACAAATTGGGCAATGTTTTAATTAATTTATATGTATCTGTACAAAACAGATACTGGATGGCTATTAAAAAAGTAAAATTTAAAATCAAAAACTTCCAGTATAACTTCCTTTTACTTTCTCTACCTTACTTACAGTAGAACTAAACAATAAGTACACTGTACCATATTCAACCAGAAAAAAAAGTGATTACTAGTAAGAGTTGGTTGTGTTTTAGGAGTAGGTGAAGCAATATTATTGAATACCACTATACACAAATTCATTAAGTATTTTTCAGGGTACCAATACTGAACTCAATCTCAAATGGCAGTCATATCTAAGCACAAGGCCAAAGCAATATTCACTAGAGAGTGTTCATTTGTGTAACTTTTAAAGTAATACTTTATATATATATATATATATATATAAAAAAAAAAAAAAAAAAAAAAAAAATGCCTAAACTTCTCCTGAAGTATGTAAGGACTATTGTGTTCCAGGAGCTGAACTATATCTCTAGCACAGGGGTCTCCAACCTTCCACCCGACCCGAGAACTACTTTTACAAAACGAAAATGGCCAAGAGCTACTCATGTTTTCTAACATTTATTCTCATAGCTTATTTCAACCCAAACAAACTGAATAAGCTTGTTTTGCATGAACATTTACAAAATTGTGGTGTCCACAACTCACATTTTGCATTAGAACATCACAAAAAATATTTAGTTCACCTGAAAGTGCATTTTGTATGTCTGTATGCATATTCTAGTGTATCTCACACTATTGAATTCAAACATGAATGCTGTCAAAACAATGCAATTACAAATACACAGATAGGACTTATTCATTTGTCATTTTTTTACATGTCACTGTTTCACTTCACAGGAGTATTCACATGTCCAGTCGCATGTGTGATGTGTTTTTAGTTAGTCAGATGACTGGCACTGCATGGAGTCAACAAGAGAGGTGTATGGTGGAGTGTAGCCACTAAGGTTCACTCTTATGGAGTCATTGAAAGGTTCATCTATCAGTCTTGTTCTGAACTTTGATTTCATGACATTCATGTCAGAAAAGGCAGACTCACAGAGCTGTGTAGACCCAAACAAAGCAGACATTTTCAGAGCTGCTTGGTGAAGATTCTTATAAGTTATCTGGCTCTAATAAGCTCCAGAAATGCTGAGAATACTGTTGAGACTTTAAATGCACATTATTTTGAAGGTTTACTAATATATCTCTCTATTATAAAAAAAAAATCCTGGGAGAGAAAGACGGGAGACGAAACGTGATCTTCACGTTAAGATCACGGAAGACACTTAAAAGACCCATGAGACGAAAGAGAATGGCCACGAAGCACCTCGTGAGGACCTTAAACATGAGACTTTGTGCCAAGAGATTGACCCAGGACTGTCTCACGATGACGTAGAACATGAGATTTTTGCAAGACACGCCCTACTTACAACCAATATCAAATAAGGCCATGGGCAGCAAAACATTCAGTCGTCTAAAGTTATTTGAGCACACACAGATCCAGGGTCTCAGCGCATATAAAGCGTATAAGGACAATATGTTATAAAAGAAACGTTGATGTCTAAATAAAGAAGAAAGCAGCGTGGAGAAAAGAGACTTCAAAGCATTGGAGAGAAAAAAGCGCCAAAAAGAATAATGTAGGTACAAATTCAGAAAATAAGGGAAGTAATTATCAGCCCGCAACAAGTGGAATTGAAAAAAATCACATCCAACCGGGCTCAGAATTAAAAGACAGAAAGTAAAAGTCAAAGTAGAACTTCATAAAGACGTTCACAAATGTTGGCGCTATACACATGCAGAGCAGGTTACAGATTATGAAAGCAGTGGAATTCAAAAGGCAAAAAAAAAAAAAAAAAAAAAAAAGTAAAATTAGAAAGTATAAAAAAAAAAAAGTAAAAATTGCAGTAGCACAAACAAATGGAAATTATTACAGAAAAAGGGGAAATAATCACCACAGACCAGGTGTCATCGAAAAAATAAAGCAGGGCAAAGCGAAGTCAGAAATAATACAGTAGAAAAAGTAAATCGTCATAAAGAGGTTAAAAACCAAGGGGGCCAAACACATGCAGAGCAGGTTAGAGATAATGAAAACTGGAATTCAAAAGACTCAAAAAAGTAGGTGTGATATACATGCTGAGCAAGATACAGAATAGGAAAGCAGAAAAAAAACAACAGTGTCAAAACAAAGACAGTAAACATCGCATCAGCATAAAAAAAGAAATTATTACTAGGAGAAATAACGTAAAGGCAAATAGAGATTGAATATATGGGCATAGGTGATATGTCAGAAGTATGTAAATACAGTAATCCCTCCTCCATCGCGGGGGTTGCGTTCCAGAGTCACCCGCGAAATAAGAAAATCCGCGAAGTAGAAACCATATGTTTATATGGTTATTTTTATATTCTCATGCTTAGGTCACAGATTTGCGCAGAAACACAGGAGGTTGTAGAGAGACAGGAACGTTATTCAAACACTGCAAACAAACATTTGTCTCTTTTTCAAAAGTTTAAACTGTGCTCAATGACAAGACAGAGATGACAGTTCAGTCTCACAATTAAAAGAATGCAAACATATCTTCCTCTTCAAAGGAGCAAAAAAATCAATAGGGCTGTTTGGCTTGTAAGTATGCGAAGCACCGCGGCACAAAGCTGTTGAAGGCGGCAGCTCACACCCCCTCCGTCAGGAGCAGAGAGAGAGTGAGAGTGAGAGAGAGAGAGAGACAGATAAAAAAAATCAATACGTGCCCTTTGAGCTTTTAAGTATGCGAAGCACCGTGCAGCATAGTTAAAAGCTGCACACAGAATGTAGCAACGTGAAGATAATCTTTCAGCATTTTCAGACGAGCGTCAGTATCGTCTAGGTGTGCGAACAGCCCCCCTGCTCACACCCCCTACGTCAGGATCACAGATAGTCAGCGCAAGAGAGAGAGAAAGAAAAGTAAGTTGGGTAGCTTCTCAGCCATCTGCCAATAGCGTCCCTTGTATGAAATCAACTGGGCAAACCAACTGAGGAAGCATGTACCAGAAATTAAAAGACCCATTGTCCTCAGAAACCCGCGAAGCAGCGAAAAATCCGCGATATATATTTAAATATGCTTACATATAAAATCCGCGATGGAGTGAAGCCGCGAAAGGCGAAGCGCGATATAGCGAGGGATTACTGTATTGTAAGGCTTTGAAGTTTAAGTCAGAGACTTTCAAAAATGTGGTTTACCTCGCATGAATTTATTGGTTACTTTCCAAAAAAAATTATTAACTGCTGATGATGTAGATCGTTTGGTCTGTGCTAAAATTCCAAACAGAAAAACCTATCCTGAATTATGGTACAAAGTCATTAAACACATGTCTCACTGACCTCATTTAAAAGATTCAGCATATTGGGACTACAAAGATTCCAAATATTGTTTTTACAGAAGTTCTGAAATAAAAGTGAAACTAATGAAATAGCAACAATTCAAAGGGGGAAAAAAAAAAATCTTAAAAGTGTGTATCCAGAAAACCAAACACGGGGGTTGGCGAGCGAAGCACCCTAGTAATATATAAAATCCACTGTCTGTCTGTCTGTCTGTTGACGAGTTTGAGTCTGGATATTCTCTTAAGTGTATGCCACATTGAAAAGATAGATTGCAATTCAGATTGTGGATCGTGATATGATTTTTTGGAAAGATCACCCACCCCTAATTTGACTAATCGAGTTTTCAAATTTATAAAGGATTCATTAACCCTTTGGTGAGCTACTTGGAAAGGGAGACCCCTGCTCTAGTAGCACTGAAAAGAAGGGTTGGCGTACTACTGCTTGCTCTTTCCAAGTGGACCATATTGTGTAAATATCAATTTACTGTTTAGCTGGTTCAAAGTCTTCCTTAGAAGAGTATTTCATCACATAAAAATTACAGTACTTTATTTTGTATAAATACCAGCAGCTATGAACAAACAATGTTTAAACTAGATATTGATAGTCATGAATCATTCTCAGGAATAGAGTCTACAGCCTTACAGTTCAGTGTGCATTTTGAATCTTGGGACTAAAAATTACTACTTGGAAAGCAATTTTTAATCTGCACTTCGTTGGGAGAAACTAGTGCATGAAAAAAAATGCAATGCCAGGTAATTTGCATGGCACCTTGTGGTTACTAGCTTCCAGTGCACGAATCACACAGACGATCTATCATATATTTGAATTGTATACCTGTGACAAGCTACTCATTGCAGTTTGAGGACAATATTCTATTGGTCATCAACCTCCTTCACAATCAAGATACAACAGAACACCAAGTACAGTACATAGATGGAGACTCACTTTGTAACAATTATTTGTGCTATTGATAATCTATATGAACGTATAACTCAAAATACTAATTGCAAATTTAAACAACTAGAACTGTCTTCAAGATTCAGTCCTGTCTTTCTTTTATTTCCCCAGGATCTGAAAGCTCAGAAAATCGGCTACATTTGAGGAGGATTTTCACTTTTTGATTATTCATGCCCCCCTCTGACTCCCCTTCTCGTGCAAAATAAAAAAAAATTGAATCTATTAAAAAGACATCAGGTTTTGTGGGGCATTGCTGTACAGAGAAAAAGTGGCAACACCATTAATGCCACAACAAAAAACAATAATGAAATAACATTAAGTTAGACAAAAAGCATGCACATAATTTAAACATATATATAGTAAGTCCCCTACATATGAACGGGTTTCATTCCGAGAACCCATTCTCCAGTCCAATTTGTTTGCAAATCCAGCAAAGTTAGCCTAGGCACCCAGCAAACAATGCAACCCCCAACTCCTATAGAAAACGTGTGTACACAGATATTTGTACATTAAAAAAAGTGCTTTAAAAGGTTAAATATTTGTATTTTTGTTATAGATTTCTAGTGCATTTTCACAAAAAACACCTGAAAGTTAATTTTTTTATTTCCATTATTTGCCATCAATTGATCTCAGTACAGTAGACTTGCTTATTGCTAGCAAATGAGCCTACCTATGTAGACCTAGCATACCTCTCTCCTCTTTAGTCTTCTCTTTACTGTGAGATTTTTTTCAGACCCCGACAGCCCCCCTAACTGCATTGCACACCAAAACTCTGCTAACACAGGCAGGGACTCCTTGTCTGCCGCGAGTGCAACTGGATGTTCAGAGGCTTGCCACGTAACACGTCTGTTGCCCGCTGTTTGATTCTGGGAACATTTAAAACTGGCCGCAGACTTGGCTGTGTGTTCACTTGCTGTGTTCTCAGTTGTGCTTTAAGTCTGTCTATTCTTTTAATCGGAGAAGGGAGTGACTGCAAGATGACAACAGCATCGCTGTCTGCATGCTGGGATTTCCGAGAGTGCTGAAGAGACAGCACCTGTTTGGATAACTTTGAAATGACAAAGCTTTTTTTTTTTTTTTTTGTAAATCTAGACTCACCATCTTCTCTCTTGTGCAAGTCTGTGACCCACATATTATTCACATACAGAATTTTGTATCGATTTTGAGTGTATTTTAACAACCACCAAGTTCTTTTTTTCCCCATGTTTTCAGTCAGCTGATCTCGTGCTTGGCATACATAGCAAGTATATGTTCATTGATTCAAGTTCCATGACCTTGTCCTTGTTCTTTAGAATTGTGCCGATGGTTGAACGGTTCATGTTATACATACAGACGAATGATGTTGACGATCTTTTCTCCTTGCTCTACTCTCTCTCAATTATTTTCACTTTTGTTTCCATCATTATCACCCAGTGAATTATAGCAGTACATCTCAGCTTGGGCTTGAAATAAAGCATGTTAATTCAATGTAAACAGAGATACAGCCGAAAACACAACCACTTGTAGAGGATGCACGCACATGACTGAGAATGTAAGCAATAAACAGCATGGGTTTTGTGCTGCCTCGAAATTTGAAGTTACAATTTTTAATTTTTAACTTATTTTTAATTTATTGGACATGTACATCACAACTGTGAAAGTTTGTAACATGAAGGTTCGTATTAAAGGGGCTTACTGTATTTGCCTAAAATCAACTAATGCCCAATGCTAGGTTAGTCATGAGCTCCATATTTTTTTTTTGGTCCTGATGAACACATTTATTATGTTTTGATTTAGTCTATAAATGGAGGACACATGCAAAACAAAAAACTCTCAAAAAGGATATGTACTACAGTGGTTAATTTGTTCTTCTCTTGGTGATAATGACAACTGTGGCATTCATGTCTTATAAAAACTTGTGTGCAAATAATCTCTTTATTTTCCTGTAATATGCCAGATACCAGAATGATAAATTCCTTCATTCCAGACTATTGCTAGCAGCCTTCTAGTTTATTTCTGTATTTTATAAATTAATTTTAATATAAATGTTTTAATCAAATGAACATTTAGGTTTCAGAAAAGGCCATTTCAGTGCCAGTCATAAAGAAAGTGGTTTTTCCCTTTGTCACTCATGAAATCAGTTAATGTCCGATCTGTTTGGTATACAAAGCATATTTTACTAGGATTTGGACAGTGCAAATCAAAAAGGCTCATGTCATATTGAGGGACTATTATAGTGTCCTCTGCCAGATTTGAAAGCTAATACGTTTGTTACCCAATTTAAAACCTCACGATACAATATGTAGTATATTTTCAGGACTACTTCACTGATTTCTGCCCGATTTTAAATTAGTCTTGGTGTTTAGATTAAGAGGTTTCTTTCTCTTATTCAAATTTTACTCATGTCATATATTAATTTTAGCCAAAGCAAAAACAGCAAAAATAGCACTCTTGTCTCAGTACCTTTTCTACAGACTGGTGTCACTATAAAAAATATATATATATATATATCTGGTTTGTAACTTGGTGAGTATTTTGGCACCTGGAGAACACATGATGTTCTGGACCAGTGGTTTTCAAATTTTTAATTGAACTCCTACTTAAGTGCTTGTTTCCCAGTTTCAGTAATGTAGTGCCAATCTAAAAATTCTAAAAGTATATTAGGTAATTTTTTTATTGGAATCAAGCATGCATTTATGACATTATTACACATTAGTGTATTTTCTTCTTATAATCTTGCTTTTGAAAATTTCCCTCATAATCTTAGATCACTTAGGTGTTCTGGGTATTTAGGCCATTTCCTAATAAGTACATTAATGTAGTAGTGGCAGCCTTTCAGCATTCATTGTTATTTGCCTTGTTGCAGACTCCACTTCTTAATAGTTATTAGGCTACATGTAAATGAACAAACTGCATATAAAAAGGTAAACTACTAGCAACATGACTAAAGAGAGTTTAGTGTATATAGCTATGGCATAAGACATAATAAAGAATCTAAATCAGCGTAAGCTGCCCTAATTCGTAGTGTTCAAAAGAAAGGTAAAAATGTCCTTCATGAGTTAGAAATATATAATAAACTACAAACGTTGCATCAAAATGTTTGAAATATTATAACGTGTAAATATTCTCAATTGCAACAGAAATGTGTCATTTTTCACCCTTTCATAGAGGTACTTAGAGGGCTAGAGCCCTAGTAAAGGATAAAAATCAAAAGTAACATCATATTCACAGTCACTAACCTTGAAATAGTCTAAAACAATAGCCCAATAGCCACATCCCTATCTTTGAAACTTGTCATTTTTAGCTTCTGGGTGTGACTATTAGAGAAGATTATTATAAAGAACCAAATATCAAAAATATTAAATCTGTGATCAGCAACCTTGAAATAACATAAAACAACACTCAACATGCCTATTTTACTTTTTTTTTTTTTCATTTTTGTGAAAAGGAGCAACTTTGACCCGTCATATCTTGTTTGGGTTGACCCCTTGGTTTGACTGATGTAACATGCACAACTTCAAATTGTTCATATCATTTTGTTGAAGAAACCTATTTGTTTACTTTATCTGAAGGGGGTAATTTCCTGCACAAAATATGGTCTAAAAATGGCCTATGCATTTTTTTAAGGTCTAGTGGGCCAAAAATGGGAGTTAGGGAGTCTCCCAAAAAGCTTGATGTCTTGTAAATTATATGTGGGGGATTTCTCATACCAGTGAGGGAGGCCCTGGACATAAAAAAAAGAAAGTAAAATCACACCTGAAGTGTTCATAGCATCCATAAGTACAGTGATTCTTAAGAACTGCAGTGTATCAGGAACAGACCAAAACTGGTAGCCGACTCATGTACAGTACGGTGCATTTCTGGGTCTCTACTGCTACCACTAAAGCAAATTAATGTACTTCTGCTCCATATATTATAACTTACCTATATTATTGTATTACCTATATTATATATATTATATACACACACACACACACACACACACACACACACACACACTAGGGGGCTTCGCCCCCTGTTCGTTTCGCTCGCCAACCCCCATATTTGGTTTTCCGGATACACACTTTTAAGATTGTTTTTTCTTTGAATTGTTGCTATTTCATTAGTTTCACTTTTATTTCAGAACTTCTGTAAAAACAATATTTGTAATCTTGTGAGTCCCAATATGCTGAATCTTTTTAATGAGGTCAGGATAAGTTTCTCTGTTTGGAATTTCAGCATAGACAAAACGATCTACATCATCAGCATTTAATAATTTTTTTTTTTTTTTTTACAAAGTAACAAAGTAAGTAGAGTTCTGCATTGGACTCCTGTCTGTAAAGTCGTGCTATTTTCCTCTCAGAGTTCCAAAAGTACATGGGGTTACCAAGGTGATACCCCAGCTTTTGTCTTGGTTTTTGTACAAGGGCTAGACAGAGCGTTTTTGACTCCTGGAGTAAATTTAGGTTTTTAAATAAGCAGACAGATAAATATATATACATTAACAAAGTAACCAATAAATGCATGTGCGGTAAACTCCGTTTTTGAAATTCTCAAGATTCTTTATTTGTCACATGCATAGTTATACAGGACAACACGCAGTGAAATGCATCCTGATCCACTTATCAAAAACTGTGCAAAGTTAGAAGAATATCAGTTAGATTAACAAAAAGTTAGATCGAAAGATAACAGTATAGTAGAACATAATAAATAAGTAAAATTATGTGAATAAAGTAGAATTAAGTGTTAAGGTGCAATAGTGTAGTAATTATTGTGCAAAACCAAAGTTAGACTGGTGCATAGTTAAATGAGGCAGTTTGTTTGTTTGCGCTACTGCGATCTTTACTTTTTTATATTTTCTAATGTTCCTACTTTCATATCCTTTAACTTTCTCCACGTGTATAGAGCCAACATTTTTTTTTTTTTTTTTGAGCCTTTCTAATTTCCCTGGTTTCATAGTCCCTAACCTGCTCTGCATGTGTTTAGCGCCAACGTTTGTAAACATCTCTATGAAGTTCTACTTTGTCATTTTACTCACTGTCATTTAATTAAGAGCCAGATTGGACGTGCTTTTTTTTTCAATTCCACTTGTTATGGGCTGATAATTACTTTCATTATTTTCTGAATTTGCACCTTGATTATTCTATTTTGCTCTTTTTTCTGTCCAACGCATTTGAGTCTCTTTTCTCAGCGCTTTTCTTTCTTCTTTGTTTAATCGTCGACGTTTCATTTCTACCCTATTCATTTCATTTCTACCATATTGACCTTATACACTTTATATGCACTGAGAGCCCTGGAGCTGTGTGTGCTGCATGACTGCCTTTACACTACTGATTTGTTTTTTTTGATATTGCTTGTAAGTAGGGTGTGTCTTGCAAGACTCTCGTTCTATGTTCCCGTGAGACGCACCGTGGCAGGTCTCTTTCGTCTCGCGGGTCTTTAAATTATCTTCCGAGAAAGATCACGTATCGTAGACTATCAGGACAGGGGACAGGATTTCTTTTTATAATAGATAGATAGATATAGATAGATATATATATATTATATACATATATATATATATACATATATAGCTTAGACTGCCTGAGGTTGCCGCTGCAAAGTATGACAGCAAAAAGCTGAGGTGAAAATAAAAATGAGGATATTTGGTTCTTCTAATATAACACGACATTTAACAGTAAATAAAAAGCCCATATTAGACTATTAGGCCAAGCAACTACAACACAGCATTTAAAACATGCAACTACGAACATGTGTTGCCCCATCCGTAATGTAAAAGTGTTGCAACTGTATTGCAACTAAGCTAGCAGATAAAAAGAGAAAGTCGTCACTTAAGACATATTACAAAAGAAAGACATTCCTTCCTGTCTGTGGGATGTAAATAAGACATAAGTCCATGGTTTGCTACATTAGTAAGAAATAAAAATACTATAAAAGTTTTTCTACTTTTGTATCAAAAGCTGTGTGATCAGAGAACATCTGAAAACATTAAAAATGATCAAAACCCACACAGATACAACAACAATATTTAAACCTCACACAGTCACCTGGCTGGTGATTTGAATACTGATGCATAGAGCAGTATGAAAGTGACTTACCTATTGCACCATGGTTGAGATTAAATAAAATAAGTGCTCATTTTATGAAGTGGCTTTTTGACTGTGGGTGGTACTGGTGGCAAAAAGCGAGAGATGAGTGTTTTCTGTTACCATGTGGAAAAAAATGATTAATATTTTTATAAATATCTCCTTTACTATTGAAGTAATTTACAAACAAGTAAACAGTATTGATGTGAATTGACTTTGTACATCTAACAGGAAGCAGTGGCATTGCTGTGTAGAGCAGAAAAATGTTTTTAATTTTTTTGTGTTTGAGAATAGCACACTGAAGCTAGTTCTGGTAACGAAGTTTTATTTAAGCAGTTTACATCCATCTGTTGATTCAAAGCAAACTATAAGGTTATAAAATTGATTTCTGGATTAAATCATATTCAGCTAATATAATATGAAGGATGTATCCTATCAAATTGCTACATACTGTATGTATTGAGGGAAAAAACAGTCTTGCACTGTTCAACAGTTATTAATTAACAGTGCTCATTGCTATCAAAACTTAATTAAAAAATATCTTGGAAAAGTGAATTATACCACCACAGTGCACACAAGTTACATTTGAACAAACAAACAAAGCAATCTGATGAGGCAATGAGAAACCCAGTTGGTACAGCTCTAAACCTCACACTGCTATGCTAAGTACGACTCCCCACCTGACAGTACTATGAATGTTTCCTAAAAGTTAGTCGCCTTAGGGAACTCTGTTTATCATTTTCAAGCCTGTTATACATTTCTGGTGTAAAAATCCGCATTTCTGTATATATCTTGGATACCTGAGCACTCCTCCTCTCTGAGTAAGAATGACACAAAAGTACTCTGAGTAACAGCATTTGTTGATAATATATACTGTATATTTTCTTCAAATTGGTTTGTGAAATCAAAAAGGATCCTGAAAATCACTGAACCAGTCATTTCAATATTTCTCCCCACTCTAACTGGCAGTACAAAGCAAATTTTAATTTATCTATCTACATCCCTTTGGATAGTATTATCTAATCATCACTAATATGTTGTTTCATTATCTTCTTGAGGACCACAAATTCAGAGATGTTAACGTTGACAGATGTTCAATGACCCTTTGCAGTACAGTGCTCTTGTTTCTGTGATACACAGTAGCAGGACCACTTTGGTTGGTGTTGTGAAAAAGCAGTCTGACATGTAGAACTGTTCCATATAAACTGTCACCATCAAAGAGATACTGTTACTCAGAAGCTTTGTGCACTGTGCAAGTTATAAACATTTCAGATGAAAAACAGATTTAAATTTTATTTTAAAGGAGAAATCATTAGCTATCTCACATGGAACCCGTTAACTGATGTGCAAAGATTTTACACCCTTAACTGTCTTGTAAGGTAGTCTGTGATTACACTCAGGTCAAAAGTCTTGAGAAACTGCATTGCTTTGAAAGCAGTTGCTTTAATGCATATATTTTTTAGCAACCCTCTAAGTTTCATCTTTTTGGATCAAGTACACCACAAATTAAAATGAATAGTAAACATATTAAGCCCTGTCAAGATCACAAAAGCTGTTTTTTCCATTGTTGAGAAATCCCCTTTATGTTGTTTATCACTTGAAGAAGCTATTTTTTTCACTTTCATGTGATTTAAAAGCAGCTGCCAGTGTCTGTGATGATGGTAACAACTTTGTATCAAGGAAAGTTACAAATAATCAAGGCAATCTTGTACATCAGAATTGTGACGAGACCAGGCCATTCAACCCCATAAAGCTTATCAATCCTATGCACCTTATTGCTCCAAAATAATATCAACTGGCCTTTTTAAAATCCCTATAACCTTACTCTCTACTGCACTATCTGGCAATTTATTCCAAGTGTCTATAATTTTCTTTGTGAATAAAAACTTTAACATTTGGACAATATTTATCTTTAAAAAGTGTACACCTGTATCCCTGTGTTCTTGTTGAAAATCACTTTATAAAACAAACTATCAACTGTACTAAATCCTTTCATAATTTTTAAAAAATTCAGTGTGTCATGTCACCTCTTAATCTCCATTTGCTTAAATTGAATATGAGGAAAAACCAAAGGAGTTGAACCTAATCTGTAGCATGCAGTCCTGGAAACAGCCTAGTAACTCTTCCCCTAAAATTTCCCTTATACTGTTATGTCTTTTTCTAGACGGGAGACCAAAACAGCTTGCAGTTAGGCCTCACCAGTGCATTACAAAGCTTAACCACATCTTAAAATTCCTCCTTTAAATTGTCCTCCTCATTTCCGGTTCTTTCTGAAAGAACCGGAAAAGAAACTTAAAGCTGCATCAAAGTCCGGACAGACTTCCGGCCTGAGTGCAAGTGTAAGGTATGGCCTCACGGAGACTGACCTGGAACAGGCAGAAGAGTGCGCAGAATTCCTAGGACCCCGCTCCATTGTATCGTCTCCAGTCGAGAGTGAAAATGGGAGCGAAGGCGCAAGTGATACAGGTCGCGAGGGATCGCCGATTTCTGAGGATCATTCGAGACTAGAAAGGGCTCTGCAGGACGTGCTCTCATCTACTCATCGCGAGCCTGTAACAGGAGCTGCATTTTCACTTGCGTAGCACGAAAGCAGAAGCGAACTGTCCGAACTGAAAGAGATGATCGCTACACAGAAAGAGATGATCGCTACACTGGCCACTGCCATGGTTACGGCCATGAATGAGCTTAAGAAAGATAACACAAATGATCTTAAGAAGGTGGCCATTGAGCTCAAGAAGGATAACAAAGATAAGGAAACGCGTCTATTTAAACGTTTCGACGTGAACTTTAAAGGCATGTTGGAGAAATTAGTGGAACACATTGAAGACTAATTCCAAACTGAAAAGGCTTGATGATCATATTAATGACGTTTCAGATCAGCTGGAAGACGTTAAGCAGGGACTCACGGCTCGAGTGGAAACAGCGGAACAACTGGCATCTAACGCCGATGAAAAAGCCACAGCTGCGAACTCGGAATACAAAAAACTTGGAGACAGACTTGCAGCCCTGGAGGATGGGTGCAGAAGAAATAATATAAGAATTGAGGGTATACCTGAGAAATGAGAAAGCTCAAGCCCAGTGAAATTTGCAGTAGAATTACTGTCTAAAATAATTGGAGATGACTTTAAACTCGACAATGAGATAGCCACGGCTTATCGCACAAAGATACCAAGCGCCTTTAAACCTAGGTCTTTTATTGTTCGCTTCGAGCGACTAAGATGTAAGCTTGATGTGATGGCACTTCTCAGACACAAGCAAGAGATAATATTCGAAAATAATCTTATTCGTATTTTTCCCGACTTCTCACCATCAACAGCTGAAAAAACGCAGATCCTACATCGACATTAAAAGGATGCTACGGGAAGCCGATATCAAATACAGCCTCTTGTATCCTGCCAAACTGAAAGTGGAAGTTCAAGATCGACATTATATTTTCTTCAGCAAAGAAGAAGCTGAAAAAGAATTAAAGAAGCTGTTTCCGACACTTTTTTGAAAGTTAATTAAAATTAAAGAGCCGTATTCTATCAAGGCACGGGAAGGACCTATGATCTGATTGCTGGATCCATGTTTAAAGAGACTGGTATTATAATTATACATCCCTTATTTTCTTTTTTTTTTTTTTCTTTTATTTTTTATCTGGACTTTATATGTTATATGTTTATGTTTTAATCAGAGTTATAGAGTTATAGACATGAGTGTGAAAATGTGGAAGTGATTAAAGTAGGATTCGTTTTATTTTTTTTTTTTTTATTTATTTATTTTTTTTTATTTTACTATACCTTAAAGTAGACTGTTTAACTTCATACCCTTGGTTTATTGCTTGTTCTACTATTTATATAATTACCATTATACTATTACAGTAGGAATTACCAGGTTTATCCTAGACTAGTTTATAAAATCATTCCCAGGGTTGTTTTTTTTTTTTTTAATCTTAATATCTTAACTTAAAAGCGCTGAAGATTATTTCAAGCTTAAATATTGTTAATGAGAACATTTTCGGCAGATAGTATTAAGGATTTAACTGTAAAAGATATCTCTGTTTTAATTCTGTAACTCCGCTGCAGGGTGGGGTTTGTTTTGTTTCGGACGTGCTCTGTCTCTTCGTATGTCAGAGGACTGGAACATCGCGAAGTGGGATCTAGCCTCATGTGAGGAGGCAAAATGGGGGGGTGGGGGGATAAAGGGGGGAGAGAAGGAGAGCAGGTTATATCTAATCTATTCTTATAATCCTTATAATTATACATATCAATGCAACAACAGGCTAACATGCAACAACTCATGGGGAATCTTGAAACTAAGATTAAAACTGCCATATTACCAATTAAAACTATAAATGACATTAAAAACTCAGAATCAATGTCTCCATGATGGGACAATTAACTTTGTGAGCTGGAATGTTAAAGGCCTGAATCACGAATTAAAGAGAAAGAAAGTATGCTCTCACCTAACAGGCTTAAACGCTAAAATAGTATTTCTACAGGAGACCCACTTACTAACCAAGGATCAGTTCAGATTACAAAAAGGCTGGACTGGCCAAATGTTCCATTCTAGCTTTATAAAGAAAACTAGAGGGGTGGGAATTCTCATACATAGAACAGTTCCATTTGTAGCATCAGAGGTAGTGTCGGACCCTGAAGGGAGATATGTGATGGTCATGGGCAACTTATATAACAGTAAAATGATTTTGATAAATGTTTATGCACCCAATGTTGATGATAAGGAATTCATGCAAAATCTATTTGCATCCATTCCCAATGTGAACACTCATAAAATTATAATGGCTGGGGACTTTAATTGTGTTTTAAATCCACTCTTAGATAGGACTCCTGTGACAGGGGGGACGACATCTAATACTGCAAAGATAATTACACAGTTTTTAAATGATCACAACTTATCAGACCCCTGGAGGTTTCTTAACCCAAACTCAAGAACATATTCGTTCTACTCACCAGTGCATTATAGCTACTCAAGAATTGATTATTTTTTTATAGATAATAATTTCCTGCCTACAATTAAATCATGCAAATATGACACAATTGTTATCTCTGACCATGCCCCTCTAGTCTTGGAGCTAAAATCAATAAGCCCCTCATACTCACCTCGCAGATGGCGTCTTAACCCTCTTTTATTGGCAGACGAGAACTGCACAGAATTTATATCCAAACAAATCAGCTTCTTCCTAGAGACAAACACGTCCACAGAGGTTTCTGCAGGAACACTCTGGGAAACTCTAAACGCCTTCTTAAGAGGCCAGATTATTTCATATCTTTCCCATAGAAATAAATTAGAAACCAAGAAAGTGTCAGAGCTAAGAAATGAAATTACTAGAATAGATGAAGAACAAGCCAGGCGTCCAAGTGAAGCTCTTCACAGGAAAAGGCAGGCCCTGCATACAGAACTTAACATCTTAACAACTACAGAAACTGAACAACTTATTTATAAGTCTAGACAGCATTACTATGAACACGGAGAAAAAGCTAATAAGCTTTTAGCTCAACAAATTCATAAACAAGAAGTTCACAATGCAATACCAGTAATCACCAACAAGAATGGAGAAGAAATCATCGACCATAATAAAATAATGCACACATTTAGAGATTACTATAAGTCTTTACATTCCACTGAGTCCAAAGAAGACAACACGCAATCTAATGCATTTCTGGATAATTCACAAATACCACAAACAGATGCTTTAAGTGCTGAGGAACTGGATAAACCCCTAACGCTAACAGAATTACTAGACGCTATAAAGTCACTACAAAGCGGGAAATCATCAGGCCCTGATGGTTACCCCGTAGAGTTTTATAAGAAATTCTCCACTCAGCTAGCTCCACTCTTATTGGTAACATTTACAGAAGCTAAAAACCACCAAATACTACCTCAAACATTTCGACAAGCATTAATCACCGTCTTTCCTAAACAAAATAAGGACTTGTTACAATGTGCATCATATAGACCAATTTCACTCCTGAATAATGATGTTAAGATACTCTCAAAAATCCTAGCTAGAAGGATGGAGAAAGTGCTGCCCTCGGTAATATCACAAGATCAAACTGGATTTATTAAAGGCCGACATCTATCTTCAAATCTCCGACGCTTGTTTAGTGTTATATATTCACCAGCAAAATCAAACACCCCAGAGATATTACTATCATTAGACGCAGAAAAGGCATTTGACATGATCGAATGGAATTACCTTTTCACTGCATTGGAGAAATTTGGGTTTGGCCCGAATATTTGTGCTTGGATCAAACTACTGTATACCAGTCCAGAAGCTTCAGTTTGTATTAATAAAATTTGCTCAGACTACTTTAAACTAGAACGTGGTACCAGACAAGGATGTCCCTTGTCGCCACTGTTGTTTGCAATCGCTATTGAACCACTGGCGGTTCACTGCCAAAATTCTTATCAGATAAAGGGGATTGTCAGAGAAGGACTGGAACAGAAAATTTCTCTATATGCAGATGATATGGTCTTATATATATCGGACCCAGAAAACACTGTCCCTGCTGTTTTAACAGCACTAACAGAATTTCAAAAGATATCTGGTCTTAGAATTAATCTGAATAAAAGTATACTCTTTCCAGTGAACTCACAAGCATATAATATTAAATTAGACACCCTACCTTTTACCATAGCAGATCAGTTTAAATACCATGGGGTAAATATCACAAGTAAACATAAAGCTCTTTATCAACAAAATTTTGGCGTCTGTATGGAAAAAATTAAGCAAGACTTGCATAGATGGTCAACCCTTCATCTCACTCTAGCCGGAAGAATTAACATTGTTAAGATGAATATCCTTCCTAAACTTCTCTTTTTATTTCAAAACATTTCAATATATATCAATAAATCGTTTTTTAAACAGTTAGATTCAATAATAACCTCATTCATTTGGAACTCAAAACACCCACGTATCCGAAGAGCGACCCTACAAAGACCTCAGGCAGAAGGTGGCATGGCTTTACCTAATTTTCAGCTTTATTACTGGGCAGCAAACATACAAGCGATAAAAACCTGGACACAAATAAATGCACATACACAGGCTTGGTCTGCAATAGAAGTAAAATCCTGTAGTACTTCTTTATATTCCCTGCTCTGCTCTCCAATAAATGAAAGTTATCGCAAATATACTAATAACCCAATTGTGCTTTACTCACTCAGAATATGGAACCAAATTAGGAAGCATTTTAAGATGGAAAATCTTTTATCAGTGGCACCTCTGCAAGGGAACCACCTCTTTCAACCTTCGCAAGTATATCCGGTTTTTAATACCTGGAAAAGTTTTGGGATTAAAATGCTCAGAGATCTTTATATAGACAACATATTTACATCTTTTGAACAATTACGTTCAAAATTTAACCTCCCAGCTACACATTTCTTTTACTATCTTCAAATTAGAAATTTTGTTAAACAGAAATTGCCCGAATTCCCCCACCTTGCACCCTCCACAATGCTGGAAAAAATACTGCTCAATTCCGAGGAAACAAACACTATTTCCGCAATATATAAAATCTTATTAGAGTCCCTACCTTTCAAAGATCCAAGAGGACATTGGGAAGAAGATCTCTTAATCAATATATCAGAAAAGGAGTGGAAGGTAGCAAAGCAGAGAATTCACTCGAGTTCTATATGCGCAAAGCATAGAATTATTCAACTAAAAATTATATATCGAGCTCATCTGTCTCGCTTAAAACTGTCCAAAATGTTTCCAGGCCAGGATCCAAGCTGCGAGCGCTGCAACCAAGCTCCTGCCTCACTGGGTCACATGTTCTGGGCCTGCACCAAACTAACATCATTTTGGACAAAAATTTTTAAGTGCCTCTCAGACAGCCTTAGTATCACAATCCCTCCTAACCCACTAACAGCTGTGTTTGGTGTCCTTCCAGATGGACTGGAATTGGAGAAGGACAAGCAAACGGTGATTGCATTCACTACACTCTTGGCACGCAGACTTATTTTGTTAAATTGGAAGAATCCTAATTCTCCTCTTATAAGTCAGTGGGAAACCGATGTTTTATATTATTTGAAATTGGAAAAAATCAAATTTTCAGTTAGAGGATCTGTACAAAATTTTTTCAAAACTTGGCAGGATTTAATCAATATTATTTTAGAATAAGAGAAATAACTATTATTGCATTTAACTCCCTTCTCCATCTCTTATTTATATAGATATTTACTTCTCCCCTTCTTTTGTCTAATGTTGCCTTATTAAAAAGCTTAAAGAAATTTTCCTTTAGCTAAGCTCTCCTTCTCAGGGGTGGGGTTTGATTTGTTTTCAAATTTGTTGGGTTATAAATTGATCTGTTTGTATGGAATGATTACAATGAAAATTAATAAAATAAAAATATTAAAAAAAAATAAATTGTCCTCCTCATATTGTGCTATATAACCAAATGTTGTTAGCCTTCTTAATGACTTTGATTCCTCTTCCACATAGAGAAAATGATGAGTCCACTATGATTCCTAGGTCCTTCTCATAAGGGGTACATTCAAATTGCAGACCCCCTATTGTGTATTCAAATCTAACATTTTTACTTCCAACATTTAATACCTTTACTTATTAAAAATTTCATCTAACACAATTCTGCTCAAGTCTGTATTTTATCCAAGTCCATCTGTAATGATTCAACAGTTTGATTATCTGACATTCCACCTACTTTGGTATCATCAGCAAACTTTCTTGCTATTTGTATGTGAATTTCCCCCTGGGATTAATAAAGTATCTATCTATCTATCTATTTATATTCCCATGTAGATCATTTATATAGTGTATATTACAGTTACCAGTGGCACCAGCACTGACCTCTGAAGGACACCACTTTTAACATCACGTAATTCTGATATTATCCCATGGACCTTAACATTTTGCTTCCTCTGCTTACTTCTGAAACACAGGTCATCACCTCCGCTCACCATTCAAAAACATAAAACAGAGGAAAATATTAAACGTGAATGTTAAACTGGAGTTCTGCTGCACAAAAAAGAAAAATGTGCCTGTTTATGTAAAATCAAAAGCACGGGCAGAATAAAATCTTTATAGACAATAATGTTGGATTTTCATTGACTTCGTAATCTAACATATTTCTTTTGTAATGGTATGTAAAAGTACTAAATGTAATGTTTTGTAGCAAGCTTACTAAGTACTTAAATGGTGACACAAATGTTGCTACCCTTGTTATTTGTATAATGTGCTAGAACATTATATACAAAATCATCAAATCAAAAAGGGACATCACTGTCTAAATACTTTTCAAGTTTAATGCATGGTTACGTAATATTTGCACATTATCAGCCAATGAACTGTTAACTATATAAGATAGGGCAATATTGCAACACCATAGATGCCATGCCACCTTTCTGACTGAGGGAAAAGGTCAAGGCCTGGCATCTTGATAACCCCACTGCCTCCTGGAGCATGGGCTACCTGACTAGCACACAGCAGTTTGTGAGGCTGAGGGACTGTATCAGAAATGGTGGTATAGAATACTGGAATGCCTCAGGGAACTGCCCGGTCTCCCTTCCTGTCTACACTCTACAACAGTCTTCTACCAATACCAGCTCTTACCACCTACAGAAATTTTCAGATGACTCCTCCATCACAAGGCTACAAGTACCTGGGAGTTCACATAAACAACAAACTGGACTGGTTCAAAAACACAGTGGGGCTATACAAGAAGGACCAGAGCAGAATGTACTTCCTAAGGAGACTTGGGTCTTTTGATGTGTGCAACAAGGTGCTGGAAATGTTATATCAGCCTGTAGTAGCCAGTACGTTTTTCTACACTGCAGTCTCCTGGGGAAGCAACTTGAGCTTATAGGAAGCACAATGCCTGAACAAACTTATCAGGAATGTATGCTCCATCACAGGGCAAACACTTGACACAGTGAATTTTCATCATTCACGAATTGCTTCATTTCTTTCCTTAAATGGCACCCAAAACAAAAATAAATGTGAAGTACGTTAGTCAATAGAAGACCAATTAAGTCAGGGCCTGAAACTCCACCCAATTTCATTCTAACCTGTTGCTTAATTAGGCCCCGATTCTTGTTAATTAAACCCATTCTTTAATTCCATGGCTTGTTACTGCTCTCATTTTGCAATAGAATACATTTCTGAAATTGCCAATTTTCTCTTTTCTAAGAGCAGTGTTAAAATGTTTTGGGGACCTGAGCAGATCAACATTCCTGAGACCTTAACCTTTCATTTTCAGATATTGTATGATGAACAGTGTGCTGGTCGTATCTCATTATTGTTTTGCTGATAATTAGGGAAAAAGAAACAATTAAGGGGTCTAAGTCTTCAAGAGCAAGTCAAATAAAATGACTTCAAAAGAAGTTAATTAGGAGCAAAAACAGGTCACTAATTAAGAACATGGTTAGAAGGAAAACCTGTAGCCACTGGGTCCCTCCAGGACCAGAGTTGGGGACCCCTGATGTACACAATATAAGTTTTTTTTTATGGACTGATTTATTGATTGGCTGTATTATTTGTCCTCTGAGTCTATATCCTTGCTTTTATGTTTCTTCTGGATCCATCTCAGTTTCCTCATTGGATCAATAAAGTTTATCTAATCTAATGCTATGTACTGTTTTGGTTTGGCACAAATGTCATCAGATACTCAACAAATTGCTAAGTGCAGCCATTGACCAAAGCTTTGTTGTCTAGTCCAATCATTAATAGGAACGTTATTGACTATATTCGCACTAGTGATGCTTTGATGGCTCAGTTGCAGATCTAAATCGAATAATCTTCACTACAAAGGACAGTGATCGTTAGATTGGCCTATCAAAAAAAAAAAAAAAAAATTAAGCATCTGCTTTTTTAAGCCTTATGGAACTTAATTGTAGTGCTCCTTTATGTGAGGTATTATAGTGGCTGTCTTACCACAAATTTTTTTTGCTATAAACTTTCTGTAAACAGTGAGGCAGACCTTATCACAGAGAGAAAGAGAGAGAGAGAGAGAGAGAGAGAGAGAGAGAGAGAGAGAGAGACTGGAATATCAGCCTTCACTTTAAAAGAAAGTACAGTAATACAGTGAGAAAAGGAATCGGAGGAGCTGACCCGTGCAATCAGACAAACAGCAAGAAAAGCTACTTTAATGAATTCAGACCTTTATATTTTGTCCTTTAATTGAGCTTGGACAGTGAATGAGCTTATGAATAGTACAGCAGCTTACATTTTCAATTAGAAAAAGAAGAGATGCGAAAAAATTTGAAACTGTTGCTTAGTAAGCAATAGGCTTGTTACCATAGCAGCAAAATGTGTCCATTTCACTCATAAATTTGTTAAGCATGTTAGCCTAGTATCCTTTTGAGAAACATCTTATGAACATTTGATAGATTTGTGGATTTTTTATAGATTTGTATTGTGTTTATTTTTTATCAGATAAGTGCATTACAGAATAAATAAAATATAACCGGTTGCAATTATGAGCAGCATGATTGTCTTCAATGTAATAAATATTATGGATAAATATTTCACTACATATTTTATCAGTTTAAAAAGTATTGTGTATATTAAAATATTAATCATTTTAGTATTTTTGAGGTCACTGAACAATAAGCCTACACAGTTTCAGTTTGTAAATAAAAATAAACAGGTTAACACCTGAGGTATATACTTTAGTAAAAAAATTCCAAAGATAACACTTTAATAGTTACGCAGGAGCTTAGTGTAAAAACTTAAGGGGGGGGGGGGATTTTATATATTATATATATACATATATACATACATACATACATACATACATACATATCTGCCGATCTAGTAATACAATAATAATGATCAGTATTAGCCCTAAAAATTCCAGATCAGATTTTCCCTAGTTCACGCCGCAATTTGAAATATAGTAAAACTTGCTGATTCTCCTTCAAGCCCCACATGGCAAGTGAACCTCTAAGTCCCTGAGTAGTTGCATCTCCATTTTTGCAGGAAGTTTGCTATTTGCAAGCATCCACTTTCCAGCATAAATACCTCATTAACATAATGAACTGTTACGCTATGGATGCTTCTGTAGTTCTACTCAACTACAATATCAGTTGTGGTTGCATAAATCACTATTTCTTTCAGATCCATTTAAATTTATGGCCGTCATTTGGAGTAAAGTAACAGCAATGCAACTTCATATAAAAAAATTGGGGGGGCAGGGGTTCATTACATATCTCTTACCCAGGGCAGAGTTCTCTTTTGAAAACTTTTGCTGCGCACGGTTTTAAAAAGAGCCTTATGTTTTTACTTTTGTTTTCTTTAGCTATGCTGACCCCTTTTTCTGATAGTAAGTAGTGAGACACAGAGCAAGTGCTGTACAAAGGGTTAACAAGAACAGCGAGTTCAGATGTAATCTCAGCCCTTTTACATTATTTTTTTACATTCTGTCATGGTACATAAAACATGAGACAGAAGACCTTTAGTTTGGTTTGTGATATCCAAAACACCCACATTCAATATACCTCATTGTTGCATTACACGATTTGTACTTCTGGAAGAACAGTCATTGGTTGTCAGCTCTTATGACCACAGAGCCCATCCCTATTTTTAAAAGCCTCCTGAAAATGTGTTCAGCATAGCTGTCTTTATGGTCAAAAGATGCAAGTCCCTGGGATTAGCCAGTGCTCACATCCTCATTTTTTTCTATTACTAATTCAGTGCTGTTTTATGCTGAAGAAAATCTAAACAATTAGTATACACTGATCAACCACAACATTAAAAACTACCTGCCTATTATTGTATTGGCCTGCCCTATGCTCCAAAACAGCTCTGACCCGTTAGGCATGGACTCTGAAGGTGTCCTAAAGTATGTGGCACCAAGACATTAACAGCAGATCCTTCAAGTGCTGTAATGGATAAGACTTGTTTTTCCAGATCATCCCACAGATGCACAACCTGATTGAGATCTGGAGGATTTGCAACAATTTTTGCAGTGTGGCACGGTATGCAATCCTACTGAAAGAGTCTAGTGCCATCAGAGAAATCGCTGACATGAAGGGGCATATGTGGTTTACAGCAATCTTTAGGTAGGTACTATATGTCAAAGTAATATCCACATGAATGGCAGAATCCAAGGGATTCCCTCGATTCACATTTTTCAAAACATATTACACATGGTTTGGCATTCCACATTTTAAATGAACAAGTTAGAACTACCTAACATACAAAAACAGGTTTTTAATTAGAAGTAAAGAATTCAACTCTGTTGTCACTCACACACACACACACACACACACACACACACACACACACACACACACACACACACTCCATAGCTATACACATACATTTCAGGGACAAAGATAAAAATAGGACATCTTCAACTTCCATTAAATTTAAGATGTAATGGGACCTTATTACCATAGCTGGATAGCAGTATAAAAAAATAATACATGCATATACTGTATAAATACATACATGTTCTTCAGGCTACAAAAAATTTCAGAAGAGTTCAGAGAGGTGCTCTTCTAGCCAGAGACACTGTTCCTCAAAGAACAGTTTTCCAACAGCACACAACAATTTAATTTTGCTTCTTTTTTTTTTTTTTTTTTTTTTAAAACTGTAGTACGTTACCCTCTAGCAAATCCAAGAGAAGGGAGACTATAAACCATGTACAGTGCTTCACTAATCACAAGTGGTAAGTTACCACTGCATGCAATAAATAGAAACTGGGCTATAGCATGAACTCAACCACATCAATTACACTACATGGAGCATCTAATATTCACCTCCTCATGCAGACCTTCACAAAGCTTCCAGCTTTTGAAGAGCAAAAGGCTACCGTTTAGAATTGGACAGAAGGCTGCTCATTTCATTAATGACACAAAACAATATCCAAAAAATACAAATAGGCTGTTTGTGGAAATGATGTGCTAATCTATCCAACTTTTCATGGCATATCCAGAATGTAACATTCAAAATATTAATTTTAATTCTTAAAATTAAATTTACAAAAATATGTCTGAATGTATATTTAGATAAGTAAGCAATTATACATATTTTTATGTTAATGCTTTTTCTCTCATTTCCTTAATGAGATTTCTTTTACATAACCTCACTCCTTATAGGCTACTGGGCTGAATGTTTAGTAGGTTTAAAAATGTTAAGCCAAAAAGTGGTCTCTACTGCACAATGCAGCATGACGTGTGATTGTACTTATGGGTTTAACTAATGAATGGTAGTTTACCTTCAAAAGCCAAAGAAATGACATAAATTAAATGTTTGCAAATTTGTATGCAGCAATGAAGTATGTCATTTTATTTGTCCTGCTAACTGCAAGTGTCACTGATTACACATCTCTGTTGCCACAGTACATGCAGTAAAATACAGAGATGTGCCTTGTCTTTCAAAGCATTGAAACACTAAATAAATTTTATTTTGGTATTAACACATGAAAGTGCTCATGTCACTGCCAGCACAGAAAACCCACTTTGTATAAATTTGCATTGATGTTTCTTTGTACAACTGTTAGCACTGGCAGTCCTCCCACATCCTACAGTCCTATATGGTTAACTGTGGATGCATGTAGGTCACACCACAGCACTACCCTGAACAGTTTATATTGGTTAGAAAACTGAAAACTGCTTGGACTGATGGACATTTGTAGAAGTGAATGTTGCAATCGGGAATGAAATCAAAGCCTTCGTTCATTTGTAGGACACCATTTAAAAACGATTAATCCCATTAACTTTTCAGATCCTCCTACAAATGAGTGACAATGCAACTTAAATGATTACATCTTTTTTTTTTTTTTTTTTAAATCTGTAATGTTATTTCATCTTCTCCTTTAAAAAAAAAAAAAAATAGCATTCAAGTGTGGGGATTGCAAGTTAAAATTTTTATTTACTAACACAAAAGCATTTCCAGACATGATCTCTGCAGTTCCTTTTTTCGACGTGTTGCTCTATCATTACAACAGGTAGACGTGTAGTTTTGATTCCGCTTTTCTCTTGTATTATTGTGCCTCCTAGAGTATTTAGGATACTTGCAGTCATGCTGTAGTCAGTACCAACTTTCTCTGTAGTATTGGTACTGAAAAAAATAAAACCTGGTACCATTATGTTTTCAGAACTTTAGTAACAATACCAAAATATCAGATTTTGTGGCATCTCTACAGTCTGTCTCTTCTTACAATGAAGGCTACATTCCATGTTACTGATTCAATGAAAAGACAGCCGATAGGTGCAGTACATAGTGTACCAACGCACAATACATTACCCTAAAGCAATGACCTTTTACAAAATTTTGAATTTACATCATTGCTCATTCAATTTAAAATACATCCTTCATGGATTTTCACGAGTTTTGTTGGGGAGCTATAATGGAAGGAGAAACATGACAAATTACTCCAAAACTTCAGATGTTCATGAAATTGTGCATTTACAGTGTATTACAGTTAACCCAACTTAACTCAATGAATGTATGGAGTTTCACGATGAATAGGAATTTAGTAGAGGAAACAAAAACCAATAGTTTTACCTATTTTAAAAGCCATTTCAATTATTCAAAAGGCTATCTAGTTTATTACACTGGGATTATAATTGTAAAACCACAGCAAACCAGGAAATACAAAAAGTAGCAGTGTTAAGGTTTCAGCCCAGCAAGTTTATGAAATTCATTCATACTCAAAGAGCCCAAATTGTTGCAAGCAAAAAAAATCATCTCCAGTCAAAGATGATTAGGGAAAGCTGGCATAGAAAAAATGTATTGGAATGCAGGTTAAAAGTTCTAAGGATTACTAGATGTATATTTCTATTTAAAGTGTGTTTGTATACTTCATTATTGTTAGTATTCTTCTTTTCTTGATTGTGCTACATTTGGAAAGCATGCAGCATTTATGAGTCATGCACTGACAGTTTTCATTAGAAAACATATCCCTTTGCAAAAATGGAAAGTGATACTATCAAATTATAAAAGTGGAACCAGGACACGTCACAAGTCTGTAATGCATATATGAAACCCATAGAAAATAGTTTATGATTACTTGATTATGTTAAACACATGTTACTTTAGTTCTCTGCACCCTATCCCATCCTCAAGGACTCCACCTCCACTATGTGCCTTACTGGTACTTGGGGATAAAGGACGTGAAATCAGTGTCCATTTACTGAATGTTTATTTTATTTAAGTCGAGACACTGTAAGAGTGTGTTTCACAAATGGAGCCACTAAATGGAATAAACATAAAACTGTAATGATTTTAAAAGTATTTCCTCCTCACTATGATTTTTATTTGTCAAAAAAGTTCATTAACAGCAATTTAAAAATTCTGCTAATAAGTAAAAAATACAATACAAAGCAAATTTTTTAAAGAAATTTCAAGAAGCGTAGGTTAAAGTTAAAAAGAGAAAAAAAAAAAAAAAAGTTTGTGGAAGGTAAATCAAGTATGCAGAATTGCCAGATTCGACAGGTTATGGAAGTGGGACACCAGTTGGGTGCTATGGTAGGTGTCTACTAGTGGTCAAAAAATAGCACACAGAATTAAACTAAATAGGGTTCTTTTCCCTCTTTAAGGTTATACCTGTTGGTTGTGCTGAATCTGTAATTTCTAAAACAATGAAATGAAAAAAAAAAAAAAAAAAAAAAAAAAAAAAAAAAAAAGACCTTACTGAAGACTTTCACCCCAAAGGGTTATCAACAGAAGAAATGAGTACACAGGCATCATAGCAATGAGAAATGATGAAGTCAAACGAATTAACGTGAAAATTGTTGATCAATTACCCATTTAACCAATTT